>NW_006921946.1:2195607-2199665 GCF_000298275.1 Orycteropus afer afer
CTGCTTTCCACAATGGTTGTACCATTTTACAGTCCCACCAGCAGTGTATCAGAGTCCCAATCTCTCCACAACCTCACCAGCATTTGTTATTTTCTGTCTTGATGAACTTTGATACTAGTGCTGGAGCAAGATGGTACCTCATTGTTGTTTTGATTTGCATTTCTCTAATAGCTAATCTCTCTCCTTTTTGAAGCCAGTCTGCCCACAGGATATATGCGTTTTGGTTTTCTCTACTGCCCTGTGGAAGGTGCCTGGCTGTGGGGATGACTAGGTTTGAACAGTTGTGCCACTGACAGGGTTGGTTGCCTTAGTTCAGTGGAGAAACACTACTAACGTGGTCTTTCCAATCTAGCCTCATTAATAATTAAGTGACATTTTGAGCTCCATCTGTTTGACTCCCATATTTACTTGCTAGTTGGTTCCTAACTCGCAGGGAAGGAAAGGTTGTTATCTGCTAGTGTCCTCTACAACCTGACAGATGTATCAGATCATCCCATGCCAACGCCATTAAATATTCAGATCATATATCTAACTCCTCTTCTTCTGATTCCATACTAACCAAGCCAAGCAGCCTTTAGGTAATAACTTGTCTGTTTATGAGCCTGTTGATAGAAAAAAAATAATATGGGCACCATAAGATTTTAAGGATCTGGTCTCCTCAGCAGTTATAATTCTCCCTGTACATTAATATATTGGCATACTCTTTTGGTACTTTAGTTTTGAGAGCTTGGTTAATGTTCATCTGCCCTTAAGAAATAAATCTGTTTAGAATGACCTTGGATATTGTGAGTAAAATAGACAAAGCTTCAAGCAATGTTAGAATGCAATCTTACTGTCTTTGAATACCAGGATGAGTTGTATCGTTTCAGTCACGTGAGAAAGTGCAGGATTGCCTTGGTTTCAAATGGTTTTAGACCCACCTGTGAAAAACAGATACTTGTCTTAAGAACCAAAGAAAGCAAAATCCAATTTAGAGATGTGGGTATATCTGTGGGAAACTCTAATCTGACTTGAAATAGATAATGATGTGATTCACAGCTAATGAATTTGAGTCATGTGGTTTTTCTCTTTCACTTTTGAATCCCTTATTATCAGGGATTCAATCTAAGGGTTCATTCAGCATTTTCTATCCATGCCACAATATCACAGACATTGTTGTGTCCCAGACCTATCCTCAAGTCACTGAAAAGCTAAGAAGGCAGCTTCAACAATTATGTGGGGACTGCTAACCTAAATGTTGATTGTTTGAACCCATTCACTGGTGCCCTGGAAGAAAGACCTGGCAATCTACTTCAGTTAAAGATTATAACCAAGGAAGTTGCATGGAACAGTTTTATTCTATAACACATGGGGTCACCATAAGTAGGAATTGACTCCACAGTAACGGGTTTGTTTGTTTATAATCCCTACAATTCTGTGAGATGGTATAAACGTTTTCTTTTGTGCAAAGGCATCTTTCAGACCTGAGAGAATTTAAAATTAATTGTGGAAATATTTAAGAGAACCAAAATGAAACATTAACATTTTCACATTAACAAAGGTGTACCTATTTGCTATTTTAGTATCTAATGGATAAGAGATTCAACTTATTGGAAAAATGGGTCAGCTTTATTAACACTTTCTTTAATATTACTATGTTTTTTTTAATTCCTTCACCCATATCAAACTTATCTCTTAATGAACATTATTAACACTATTTTAATTTGTTAACACTATTTTAAATTGTCCAAGAACTGATTTATACCTATGCATTCAGTTTGAATATAATTAGATTTATATATTGTATTTGAACATTTAAGAAAACTTCAAAAGCCAAACTCACTGTCATTGAGTTGATTCCAACTCATAGTCACCCCTTTTAGGTTTCTGAGGCAGTAATCTTTATGGAAGTAGATTGCCCCGTCTTCCTTTCACAGAGTGGCTGGTGTGTTTGAAGTGACAGCCTTCTGGTTAGCAGTCAAATGCCTTAGGCACTACACCACCAGAGCTCCTTTAAGAAAACTTAAGGGTCACCATTTTGAAAACTTCATTTATTAATTTTATAAGCAGTACTTAAATCGTTAAAAAATGTCTGTTAGATAAATTATGTATGCATAGAAAGAAACTGAGTACATTAAACATATTAAACAGTTTAAACTGTTATAAGGAATGTCATTAACAAGGTTTTTAACTGGCTTTAGATAGTAATGAAAACCCAAACCATACCCACTGCTGTCACACTGATTATGACACAAAGCGACCCTAAAGGACAGAGTAGAACTGCTGCATAGGGTTTCCAAGGCCGTAATCTTTACAGAAGTAGACTACCACAACTTTCTCCCATGGAGTGGCTGGTGTTTCTAACCACTGACTGTTCAGTTAGCAGCCGAGTGCTTTAACCACTGTGCAACCAGAGCTCCATTTGTGAAGATTACAGCCTAGAAACTCTATGGGGTTGTTCTAGTCTGTCATTATGAGTCAAAAACGATTAGACAGCACCTAGCAACAACAACAACGATACCTACTGGGTTGTATGGCTTAGAGGTATTATGTGAAAAGAGCTGGTACCTCAAAGAATGGGCCCTCAATGAACAGAATCCATGATTCTTATGGTAGTGGGAGCAAAGGGTGTGTGTGTTGTTAGGTGAGAAAGGGTTTGTTTCTGCAGGGATTGAGCATGTGTGCATATGGACACTGTGTTGACAACATCCTGCTGCAGTGACTTTTGTCTGCATGCCAAACAGAGGCCATTAAGGTCCTTATGCAAAGTTAGGTGATGGTCTGTGTGGTGTACATGACACTCAAACAGAGTTCTAACTTCAGACTTCATGGATGCTGGAAGCTCTGGCCTCATACAATTTTTTAGATATCATATACCCTATATCTCATTGGGGTAAGCTCGGGGGAAAAAAATCCCCAAACCCAACAAATGTCCACATAGATTTTGAGTGGCCTCCCTAGTTCTTAAGACTGCCTTCATTTACCTGTCCCATGCCGAGGTGTTAGTTTTGTTCATATAACCAGTGGCTGCCTGCCTTTTTGTTCATGATTACTTGAGGCAAATATCAGACTTTGAAACTCTTTTATGGAACCTATAAAAAGTTTAGAATGCATTGGTGGTTTCAGTGGTAGAATTCTCACTTTTCATGCTTGAGGCTGCAGTTTGATTCCTGGCCAAAACACCTCGTGCACAACTGCATCCATCAGTGGAGGCCTGAGTATTGCTGATGCTGAGGGGGTTTCAGCAGAGCTTCCAGAGTAAGATAGACTAGGAAGAAAGGCCTGGTGATCTACTTCTGAAAAGTTGCCAGTGAAAACCATATGAATCCAATCTGTAACTGATCACGGGGCTGGCACAGAACCAGGCTCGTATCACCACGTGTCAGCCAGCTCATCCACAGCAGCAAACAAGAAATAAAAAAGATCATCTAATGCATACTGATGTGGTTGATGAAACTTGGAGAGGCATTTTATATCAGGCTCCAAAACTAATACCTAATGGTGCACCTAACAGCCACAGCAATGGACTCAAACACACCGACAACCATGAAGATGGCACAAGACCCATTGACATTTCCCTATTCACTGTCCAGCACACAATTCAAATTTAAAAGAGGAGTTTACATGGGATGTTATTAAAACATCAATGAGGCCCACAGTGTTGAACATACGTCCCTGGTAGTACAAATGGTTAATATGCTTGGCTGCTACCTAAAAGGTCGGAGATTGGTGTCCATCCAGAGGCACCTTGGAGGAAAAACCTAATGATCCACTACTGAAAAATCAGCCATTGAAAAACCACAGTTCTGCTCTGACACACATCAGGTTGTCATGAGTCAGAATGGACTCAGTAGCAATTAGTGTTGCACTTGACAGCAGATTGTCAGTAAGAAGCTGGACGTATAGCATTGGAATTTCAGAGCAAGGTAGAGCTAGAGCTGGAGCTCTAGTGACTAAAATGATGAAAAAAAGCATATTGGCTCTGAAAATCATTTGTCACTCATGTCGATGCTGTACTCTTCCTTATGACTAATTTCAACACTTAGTTGTACTCATGGAAATGTAGTGTTAAATATAAA
>NW_006921946.1:2212453-2213612 GCF_000298275.1 Orycteropus afer afer
TCAAGTAGACACACGCCCTGGAGAGAACAATCATGGGAGAAGGAAGGGCTGCTTATGCACAGGGAGACAGCTCAGGGCGCAGGAGAGTATGGAGTGATGAACACTGGGAAGAGGTAACTATGGGGAGGAAGTGGGAGGGGAGCTGTTGCATTGTAAATTTTGGTCAACGGCATGAGACAAAGTATATGTGAACTGCTGTATGAAAAGTGAATTTACTCTGTAAATCTTCACCCAAATCAAAATAAAATTTAAAAAAAAAAGACTCATAAAAAGGGTGAAGTGTCAGTTTTAACTTTGTTCATTTAAATATATTTATTTTCCTATTTATTTACATATTGAATATGATTTTCTCATTATAATATTGTTTTTGTTGTTAGGTGCCATCAAGTCGGCTCCAACTCTTCGTGACCCTAGGTACACAACAGAATGAAACCCTGCCTGGTCCTGTGCCATCCTCACGATATTTGCTACACGTGAGCCCATGTCGCAGCCACTGTGGCATCTATTTTGTTGAGAATCTTCTCCTTCATCACTGATCCTCTATTTTACCATGCATGATATCCTTCTCCAGGGACTACATGACCAAAGTACATGAGATGAAGTCTGGCCATTCTTGCTTCAAAGGAACATTCTGGTTATACTTTTTCCACGACAGATTTGTTCGTTCTTCTGAAAGTCCATGGTATTCTCAGTATTCTTCACCAACAGCACAATTCAAATGCATCAATTCTTCATGAGTGTTCCTTATTTATTGTCCAGCTTTCACACACATATGAGGTCATTGAAAATATTGTGGCTGGGATCAGGTACACCTTAATCTTCAAGGTGATATCTTTGCTCTTTAACACTTCAGAGAGCTCTTTTGCAGCGATTTGCCCAGTGAAATACCCACTGCCATCAAGTCGATTCTGACTCATAGTGACCCCCATTGGGTTTCTGAGGTGGTAAATCTTTATGGAAGTAGATTGCCCAGTCTTGCTTCCATGGAGTGGCTGGTGGGGTGGAACCACCAACATTCTGGTTAGCAATTTGGTTAGCAGTTAGCCTTAGGCACTGTGCTACCAGAGCTCCCCTAGTGCAATACATGGTCTGATTTCTTGACTGCTGCTTCCATGGGCATTGATTGTAACTCCAAGTAAAATGAAATCCCTGACACTTC
>NW_006921946.1:2214937-2220913 GCF_000298275.1 Orycteropus afer afer
CAGAGCTCCTAGGGTAGCATCATAGTTGAGTAAAAAGTGTTCAAGATTTGAACCACCAGTAAATTGCTTAACCTCTGAGCCTGGTTTTCCTGGTTTAAAATTCTAGCTTTATTGCTTATGGACATATAACCTTGGGCAAAGTTATTTACCATCAGGAAAACGAATTTCTGTATCTGTAAAATGTGACAATGGTACATATTGTACATGGTATTTAGGATGATTCAAGGATATAATGTATATAAAACAAGGAAAAATTGTATATCAGGGAAGAATAAATAAGGACTTAGGTAAAGGAGGGCTGTGGGAGTCAGTTGGGGTGGGATGGGGGCCTACTTTAGATCTGCTCAACATGCGTGACATCTTGGAGGAGCTCTTGAAGATGAGAAAGAGGTTGTTATGGGAAGGTCAGGAGCCAGGGTGTTCCAGGCAAAAGCCACCTTGTGCAAATGCTCATGGCAGGAATGAGCTGCACGTGCCTGAGAAATCAAGCCTGGATCAGTGGGGCCCTAGCACAGTGATTGAGGGGAAGGGGTCAGAAACACATGTAGGGCAATACTGAGGAGGGTGCATTTTATTCTAAATGAAATGGAAAGCCATTTCAGAGTTGAAGTCTATGAATTACTTGATCTTATTTATATTTTGTGGGTCTTATAAAAAGGGCATGGGGTTGTGACTGACATCCTTTAACTTCACAATGGGGAGGAAGATCAAGATCAACAGTCCGAACTTGACTTCTATGAGGAAGAGGTCAGACATGCCAGCACACTCCAAATTTTTTCCAATTCTGGCATCAACCATCCCTCCCATAGCACTCTTCTAGTTCCCTGCTGGGCTCAGTAATTCATTGTATTGGCCACACAGGACTCACAGACAATCCTTATGATTATGGAGTTTAGTAGGGAAGTGACAGTTTACAATTCAGCACCAGGAACACTCAGGTTTAGGAATACAGTTCTTTATCAGGAGGGCATCCTCTTAGCAGTGCCTGATAGCAGGTCTCTCTCTGGCCCTCAGCCCTTGGTCTGGCCTCTGCCCTGCTCTGGTAAGTGTTACAAAGCTCAGCCTGTAAGCCTCAACCTGAAGGCACTCAGCTTTCTCGCTCCACGGATTGGGAAGCCCACAGCTCTGTCTTGGGTTGGTCTCTTGGTTTGGCTGCCTCTGCTGCTGCCATTTCTCTGCTGCCACTTCTTGCCATCTCTGGTTTCACAATTCTCAGCTTCCTGGATCAAGGAGGTTCAGTGCAGGGACCTCGGTCCAAAGGACATGCTTCCCTTCTGGCTCTTCTTTCTCAATAGTAGTGAGATTCTCCCCTTTCCATCTCTGGGATGGCTCATTTTAAGCCTTGCGAGATGGCAAAATTGATGGATCCTTCATTTTAGGGTTTCAGACACCTTATTTGTATGGTCTTACCCCACAAGGGTGCCATGCACCTCATTTACATTATTAGCAAGCTCTCCAATCCCCTTGGTGGGCAGAAACATCTCACATTTTCATAGTTCCACTCAGTCATCTGATTGGAGTCACAAAGACCATGACTAGAAGGGCCATCTAAGCAATTCACTGCCCTGCAGCTCTCAAGGTTTTTTTTTTTTTTAATGAGGATGGGTCATAGAGGAGCAAATATGGATACGGTGAAGGCTGTGGAAATAGTCTAGGTGAGAGATGACAGTTTTCTTGAGTAGGTAGATGGCAGTGAAGACAAAGAGAAGGATTTGAGATATATTCTACAGAAGAATTTATAGAGCTTTCTATTATAGTTAATACAGCGTAGGGTAAAAGAAAAGGGAGAATCACGAATAATGTCTAATTTTCTGGTTGAAAAACAGTTTCAATGAATGGTGATACCATTTAGTACTTAGCGAAAAGAGATGAGAGGGCTCCCCCACTGAGAGTTCCATTCTGCACAGATTCAGCTGGAAATATCCTGTAGCTGGTTGGATTCCAGAGTCTGGAGTTCCTAGCAGAGGAAGTTTGGGCCACAGCTGTATGTTTAGGAGTCATCAGGATATAAAAGGAACTAAAAGCTTGGGAACTGATTGAGATTGTAGAAGAGAAGGGAGAGACTGTGGAGGGAAAGGAAAGGAAAGACTACAACTGGAAGAAACAAAATGGCTCAGGAAAGGCAGCTGCTCCCCATGCTTCATTTCCTGGTGACCTGCAGGGAGAAAGGTTCTTGAAATGAATCCTGCTGTCTCTTTCTTGAGTTAATTTAGTGGAGAAGGGAGGGGACAGTAGAGACATGTATTGTAGCCTTAAATAGAAGCAGCTGCTGACTCTTCTGGTTAGTAATTTGATGACTATTTATTTAGCTTTAGTGGAATAATTTTGTTAAGTAAATGAAATGAAATAGTTTAGAATATTTTTATACTGAAATGTGTATACCTTTAAGCCCTACCAATATGGCTTTTTAAAAAATTGAATAAGGTCAGTTTACAGAGGGTATTTTCCAGCAGAATTGAAAAATTTCTAGGGTATAAAAATATTGGATATTCTAGCTGTTGGAACACTGAGCAAACACTACTCAAATTCAAAGTCTAAAGTACTATGTATCTGTTGGGAGCTCTGGTGGCCTAGTGCCTAAGGCATTTGACTGCTAACCAGAAGGATGGCGGTTCAAACCTACCAGCCCCTCTTCAGAAGGAAGATAGGGCAATCTGCTTCCTGCCCTCAGAAACCAAAAAGGGGTCACTATGAGTCAAACTGACTTGACGGCAGTGATTTTTTTTTTTAATTTACCTGTTAATAATGAATTATCATTTTAATTTGTGCTTTCCACATTGCTATAAAATAAAGTAAAATTATATTGGCAGTTTATATACATTATATGTGTGAATGTAAGTGATTTTTTTTGGTTGGTATTTACTGGAAAGAAATATTTTATAAACTAATGGTAGCTTAAAAATGATTTACTATGAACGAAGAAAGTTTTCTTCTTTGTCCTTACTCAGCCTGTAAGTTTGGAAACTTTTTTCATTCTTTTCTTTCCCACTCAAGGAATGAAAGAGATGAGAATCTAAAGCATCCCTGTTATGGTCAGCACTGAAGTTACTAAGTTAAAAAACAAGTTCAGCAAGTTCTAAAGAAAAGGCCTGTTAGTTAAGCAGAAGGCAAATATTTTCATTAGTGCTAAGTGGAAAAGGGAAAGTTTCACGTGACACATAGTGTTCCATCCCTTCTCACATGAAGTGCTTTTAATTCAGAGAAGACGGTAACAATGAAGCAAACGGATTTGAAATGAGTAGCTGTTTGAGTTTACATCAGCGATCTCCCCCCCCACACACACAAAATGCATTTCTTTAAGAAGAGATGCTGCTGTTGTACCTCTGTACTTTTTCCGTGCAGAATATAAACTCATCCAATCATGTTGGCTATGTTTCAGATTATATAGAACAATTAGGGATAATAACTAAAAAGAAGATATTAAATGTAGTAAGGATGATTGCAAAAGAAGGACATTCTTGTAGCTAGACCCATTGTGTGCCTGCAGTGAAGACTGAATCCGCTTTTTATCCCTAGAACATCTTTCACACCACAGTGGTGCCTCTGAAGGCTGTGTTTACCTCCTGGAAGAGAAGTGAGGTCTGGATATGTTGGAATTGAAACAGGCTTTTGCGATGAGCCTTGACAGCAGAGATTTTCTCAGCAGTGGCCCTGTCCCTAGCCTCTCATTCTGAAGAAGGGAGAGTACAGGTGATGAGTGTTAGACCTACGAAAGTGATTATTAGTGAGAAGGGTTAACTTCTGTTAGTTGTAGTACCTCCAACCCTGCTCTAAAGGAAACTACAGCTAGTCCCCAATTTACGATGGAGTTCTGCTCCAATAACTCCATTGTAAACTGGTTCTGACATAAACGCTTCATTTTTTCTTTAGTTTCCATTATTATTGCCTTTTATTATCAGTCTTTATAAATCCAATCTTTATCTTTGGAGGTTGGAAACATTACATATAAACTGACAGATATATTTTCATGCACATATACATACATACAACATACACTTATCATAAAAGTTTACTCTGACATGCAGAAGAGTTGGATGACGTTGACATTTTATCAATCATGGTGATAATTTCTTTACACTCAAGTACAGGGAGGCCAAAGTACTGGGAAATCAACCACTCTGATCATGAACCTACCAAAAAACTGTTACACTGGCTAGAGGGACATTGTCACCCCTGTACAAACATATCCTTCTACCCCTTCAACTAAGGAATAGGGGGATGCAATGACTTTGAAGTTGAGCGATGAATTTCTTAGATTGACAATAGCACCATGGGTCCTGAAATGGACAACTAAATGAAGACGACAACTAAACCTGAACCGCTATATTGGCACCTGTGCCTGTAGAACAAAGTACTCGTGATACCCTGACATTGGGTAAGGCAGGCTGGGATCTCCATGACAGGAAGAATGATGTTATAAAAATTTGCAATTCAAATTAGGAAACAACAATTCTTGTTATTTTATCACACCTCCCCTCCTGCAGTTTTATCCTCTCTTGTTTTTTTCTCTTTACTTTGTTGTACCTTGTCTGTGTATTCCACTATCTTACCAGAAGTCTTGCAATTAATTATTTTTTAATGTGTTTTATTGAAATATAATTTATGTACAGTGAAACACACAAAACTAAAGTGACATGGTCAATGCATTTTTTTTTTTTTGGTGGCAGTGTTCCCTCCCCTCCCTTCCCACCCCTGGCAACCTACAAAGAAAATTTCGCTCCATATATAAACCTTTCCTTGACCCTCCACAACAGCAAACTAATACTATATTTGTCTTTCTGTGATTGACTTATTTCACTCAGCATAATGTCCTCCAAGTTCATCCATGTTATGCGGTGTTTTACAGAGTCTACATTATTCTTTAGTGCTGCATAGCATTCCATTATGTGTATGTACCATAGTTTGGTCATCCACTCTTCCACTGTTGGGCACGTGGGTTGTTTCCATCTTTTTGCTATTGTAAATAGTACTATGATGAAAATGAGTGTGGATATATCTGTCCCTGTCCTGGCTCTCACCTCTCTAGGATATATACCTAGTAATAGGATAGCTGGGTCAAATGGTATCTCTAATTCTAGCTTTCTAAGAAATCACCATATTGCTTTCCACAGTGGTTGTATCACTTCACAGTCCCACCAGCAGTGTATGAGAGTCCCAATCTCTCTACATCCCCTCCAGCATTTGCTATTTTCTGTCTTGTTGAACCTTGCCATCAGTGCTGTGGTAAGATGGTAGCTCACTGTTTTGATTGGCATCTCTCTGATGGCCAATGATTGTAAGCATCTTTTCATGTATTAGCTGACCACCTGAATATCCTTCTTAGCGAAGTGTCTATTCATGCCTTCTGCTCATTTTTCAATTAGATTAATTCCTTCAGTGTTGAGGTGTTGGAGTTCTCTACAAATCTTAGAGATAAGTCCCTTGCCAGTTATGTAATTATTGGCAAATATGAATTTGTTGTTGTCATGTGTTGTTGTTATGTGCTTTTTCGTGGTGTCCATTTCTCTCTTCCATATAATTTTCTGGGCTGAGCTCGTTTTGTTTATGAATCATGTTATCACTTCCTTTGTTGCTATTGTTTTAGTATTTGCTAAATATTTGTGCTGGTCCTCTTTTTTTATTTTGATGTGAAGGTTTATCATTTTTCTTTGAGTTTGCCCTGTGATTTATAGTTTTCTTCCCAAGTTTAGAACAGTCCATTCTATCCTGTAGTTGTCTTGACATCCCTACCACCTGTAAGTTCTGTAATGACACAGTTTTTCCCTCTTTTTGGTTTGTAATTGTCCTCATTTGTCAATTGATGTCTCTGGTTCCCTATTTACAATCTTGTAGGCTTCTTTACTTTGGATACTTCCATAGCTGGGTTGGTTTCTGGGTTATACCATCATGTGTGTTAATGGCCAGTTGTTGTTTGGTGCTGTTGCTTCTCTGTCCAAAAGGCTCCCTTTAGCATCTCTTGTAAGATGTAAACCAGAA
>NW_006921946.1:2221712-2222172 GCF_000298275.1 Orycteropus afer afer
ATCATTTCTAATTTTTCATTTATTTTGTCATTTTGTTCTTGTATTTTCTTCCTAAAATCTTAATAGGGTTTTGTCTGTGTTTTCCTTGATCTGTCTCTCAATCCTTTGAAGATACCTACATATAATTCTTCTGAATTCCTTATTAGGGATTTCCAATGCTGCTTCTTCCTCAGGGATAATGTTGGGTCTCTATTCTGGTCCCTTGTTTCTCCTGCTTTATCTTGCTTCTTTGTTTGGACTGTGATGCTCTGTTGTCTCCGAGGCATTGTGATGTTTTTGTGTTTATATTTAATTGGTGATTATATGTTGCAGTAACTTGCCCAAATTTTTGTTTTCTTTGTATGTTATCTATGCAAGCAGGGTACTGTGCTGTGCTTCTTATACACTCACCACCTGTCTCCTTTCCTGTTGTCAGCCTCTTGTATGTCCCTGCTAACCTTGGCAAACAGAGCCTACTCTT
>NW_006921946.1:2222443-2223024 GCF_000298275.1 Orycteropus afer afer
TGCACCCTCGGTCACTTTAAATATCCAAAATGGCTGCCACTTGTAAACAATCAAAATGGCTGCATGCTCCAGAGAGCGGAAAGTCAACAGCTCAGGTTGTCTCCCTCCTTGATGTTTCCCTTCCTAGTCATAGGCCACCAGCACAGTCGACCCTGAAGCCCTTTGTGACCAGGGCTGATGTTTAGGTCAATTTTTAGGTCCCAACACCACTTGGAAATATGCAAGCTGTTGGTCCTGTCAGAGTAGCTGACAGTCCGTAGCTCCAACCATCTCTGTACTCACTGTTTTTGTTCAGGTTTGTCCACCAGTTGGTACCTAATCCACTTCGGTATAGTTCCTTTCAAAGCTCAGGGCTCCAGATTATCTTCTGTATCCCAGTCAATTGCTTTATTGTTTTTTTTTTTTTTTTAGCATGTAGATGGCAGCTTACAAGCTTTTAAGATCCCAGTCACTACTCGTCAAAGTAGGAGGTGGAATAATGTTTAGTGTTGTATGTTATGCCAATTGAGCTTGAAGTCCCCTGCGACTATGGTCCCGAGCCCACAGGTTCAACTACTCAGTCCCTCTGGGTAGCTGGCTGT
>NW_006921946.1:2230389-2235804 GCF_000298275.1 Orycteropus afer afer
TCTGCTGAGAAATCAGAGCTTATTCTTACTGGCTGTCCTTTGTAAGTAACCTTTTGTTTTTCCCGTGCTGCTTTCAGGATTCTATCTTTGTCTTTGGTTTTGGTGAGTTTGATGATGATGTGTCTTAGTGATTTTCTTTTGTGTCTATCCTGTTTGGGGTTTGTTGGACTTCATGAATGAATATATTCTCATCTTTCATCACATCAGGGAAGTTCTCCTTTAACAGATCTTGGACAATTTTCTCAGTGCTATTATTTTTCTCTTCCTGTTCTGGAATTCCAATGACATGTAAGTTATTCCTTTTGATGGTATCCTACATGAACCTTAGGCTTTCTTCATTTTTTTTTCTGATTAATCCCTTTCCAAAGAAGTATTCAGGTATTTGTCTTCAATCTCATTATGTCTGTCTTCCATTGCATCAATTCTTCTCCTTTGCCCTTCCAATGTGTTATCTATTTCTGACAATTTAGTATTAATCTTCTGGATTTCTTTCTGTAGATTTAGAATCTTTTCTAATTTTTCGTTTTGTTCTTGTATTTTCTTCCCAAATTCTTGTAAGGTTTTTTCTGTGTTTTCTTTGGTCTGTCTTTCAATCCTTTGAAGATACCTAAAGATAATTCTTTTGAATTCCTTATCAGAGAGTTCCAATGCTGCTTCTTCCTCAGGGATGTGTTCCGGGTCTGTATCCTGTTCCCTTGTTTCTACCACTTTATCCTGCTTCTTTGTGTGGACTGTGATGGTCTGTTGTCTCAGAGAGATCATGGCATTGTTGTATTAAGATCTCTGTTAAATGTTTGTGAAGAGCAGCCAAGGGTGATTCAGGCTCTTCTTGGTGGTTTTTTATCATTGGCCCATTGATGGAGAAGGAGGTGGTGGCTCTTGGCCAGTTAAGTGTGGGTGCAGTTGTGTCTTTGAGGACTGTTGTTGTCTCCCACTCAATTAGACAAAAATTACAACTAAAAAACAATCATGAAACTAAAAGCACATGGACAAAAAACACACCATGTAATCACACAGGAACAGTAACCAAAAAAAGAAAAAAGGGAAAAAGAAAAAGAAAAAAAAAGAAAACCGGCAATATCTGGATATAGGGCAATAAGGGAAAAAAGGTAGAGAAGGAGAAGAATGAAGAAAAAAATGGGAAAAATGCAAAAGAAAAACAAGAAACAGGGTTAGCCATAAGAAAAAAAAATTGTAACTATGAACAGGGAAAAGAAAAACAGCTGAAAACTAGGACCTAGGAAGGGAAGAATAAAGAATAATATTGAAAAGTACAATTGTATTAATAATAGTAGTAGTTTTAAAACAGACAAAAACAAACAAACTAAAATCCAGAAAAAAGAAAGAGAAAAAAAAC
Source organism: Orycteropus afer afer (assembly GCF_000298275.1). Classification (NCBI taxonomy): domain Eukaryota; kingdom Metazoa; phylum Chordata; class Mammalia; order Tubulidentata; family Orycteropodidae; genus Orycteropus; species Orycteropus afer. Next base: position 2,231,747 of record NW_006921946.1, read on the forward strand.
AACAAGAAAAAAAAAAATTGAGGGAGGGTAGGGCAGGGCACCCAATCTCAGTCTGAACACACAGATGGGGATGGAGTTCCTGCGGGCCCAGAAGGTGTGTGGGAGTCGGGGATGGCTGCGCCTCCATTCACCAAGGGGTGTGGGCTATAAGAGTAACAAGGGGAATGTCGTACCTTTTCAGTCATCTAGGTCCAGAGTATCCTTGGTGTTACTGGCAAGCAGAACCTGTTCTTAAGCCCCTGGAATCTCGGAGATCTCTGTCTCTTTAAATATCTAAAATGGTCAAGCTGCTTGTAAACATTCAAAATGGCGGCACCCTCTGGACAGGCAAAAGTCCACAGCTCAGCCCACCTTTCTCTTTGCTAGTGCTTTGCGTTTTATTCCCTAGCCAATAGAGCAGTCCTCTGTGCAGTCCCTGGATGGCAGGGCTGGTTTTTAGGTTAATTCTTAGGTCCTACCACCACTCAGCATTCTCTAAGCTGTCTGTGCTGTGCCGTCAGGCTTGCTCTGGATCACTGCCAGACCGCAGCTCCATCTGTCTCCTTTTTGGTATTTCTATGCAAATTCTTCTGCTAGTTGGGTTTTAGTCCACTTCTATATCCTTCCCTTCAAGGCCCAGGGGTCCAGGATTATCTTCTGTGTCTGTGTTAATTGGTTCCCCTTTTCTTTGTTGAAGAGGGTCTGTGCAGTCTTTCTCCCTATTCTGCCATCTTCAATCAATTGTTTTTTCTTATCTTTATTGATGAGGGTCTGTGTTGCTTGTCTGCCCATTCCTCCATCTTACTGGAAGTCCTCTGCAATCAGTTTTATCCTCTCTTGTTGGTATGACAGCACATTTTTTTCATTCATGGGTTATATTAAAAATATTTAATACCCTTATGGTCCAGGCAATTTAGATGGGTATTTGGGAAAGCCTTGGAACGGATCCCAAAGGACATGTGCTACCTCAACATTACTGCTTCATTTTCCAGCTAGTACAAGGGTTTTTAGGAGGGGGGCAGGGCGGCTGGGCAGGCAAAGGGGCTCAGACTAGTTGTTGTTCAGTCAGTTCCAACTCATAGTGGTCCCATGGTTGCCACAGTAGAACTGTGCTTCATAGGGTTTTCAATGACTGAATTTTCCAACAGCAGATTCCAAGGTGTCTGTGGATGGATTTGAACCGCCAGCAGGATTTCCACTACTCAGGGACTCCAAGGGACTCAGGGCAAAAGCTACTTACCAACTAGTTCAGAAGTGTTCAGTATTTAGATGACTAACATGGCCATATCAATGTTTTCCAGATGAATATAAGCTCAGATGAAATTAGATAGCAGTTCCCAAATGCTCCTTCTTGAAAACTTGAATTAATGGTAAAGTATACAGCATATACTTTACCTGTGTTTGAGTTCAATCAATATATCTGAGCATGCTTCCTCGATCCTTCATCAGGTTATTTATTTTACTAAACATTAAATGTGATGGTAGAAAACATTTTAGAACTACTTATTTTGAAACTTTTCTTTCCACCTCAGATCTATAAACAAAATGAGGTAATAACTAAAAAGATATTAAACTCAGTAAGGATGACTGGCTTTTATAGTTCGGAATCAAGGTTTAACTTATGCCTTAAAACATTTTAATGTATACATAAGCCAAAAAACCAAACCCACTGCCCTCAAGTTGATTCTGACTCACAGCAACCCTATACCAAAAAACCAAACCCACTGCCGTGGAGTCGAATCCGACTCATAGAGAACCCTCCATGGGTTTCCAAGGCTGTATCACTAGGGTAGTAAATTGGCCAACCTTCCTTCCGAGAAGTGGCTGGTGGGTTTGAACCACCAGCCTTCTAGTTAGCAGTCACATGCCTTAGGCACTATGCCACCAGAGCTCTTGCCCCATAGGGTTTCTAAGGCTGTTAAGTCTTTCCAGAAGCAGACTGTTATATTGCTCTACCTTGGAGTGACTGGTGGTTTGTAGAAATTTAATCAAAATAGCAAAATAACTGTGCTAATCATAAAGCATAAAAGTTAATAGATGTGATGGTTATGTTTGTATGTCAACTTGGCTGGGCCTGGTTGAATGGCTGGGCAGCTGGTGGTAGTTAATCCCCATGAGGAGTCTGGCAATCAGCTCCATGGTGGGATCTACCACGAGCAGCTGGGTAGCTGCCTTTGGGTATGTGGTCTGCTTCCTGTAAATAAGCAGAAGCTTTGAGAATGGTCTCTAGCCTTTGGCATGCTTGGACCCTGCATGTAGCCGTGTCATTGTGTAGCAGCCTGCTATGCTCTGCCGACCTTGGGACTTACAGTGGACTTAAGTTAATGGCCTGCCGTGTGGATTGGTAACATCGGGACTGTGTCTTTTTACCTGGCAACCTTGGGGCTTCTCAGCCTCAGCAGCCAACAGCTGTCTGAGTGAAAAAATGCCTCTAGCTCCAGTGGGCCGGGAGCAGGAAGCAGAGCTGGACCCCCAGGTTGAGGGGCTTTCACCCAGCCCCTAGAGCCTGGCACTAGGTAACCAGAACAAAAGGAAAAACCATTGAGCCACCAACTTTCAGTTAGTAGCAGAACCACTGTGGCACCATATGCCTTTAAAATACTTCAGGGTCACTATACACAAAGATTGGGAAGTACTAATCTAACACAGATTTCCCAAGCCTTCTTAATCCTTCCCTTCCTCTTAGTGGCTTCAGCACAATGTTGAAAATCTGAGAGAGTTTGTGTGGGAATAGGAAATAAGAAAGGTTTCATGATGTAGACATTATGAAAGATTTAAAATATTACAATATTCACCTTTTCTATAAAGATTACTAGAAATGTGGAGATATATATGTATATATATATATTATACACGAAAACGAAATGGGCCTTAGTGCTGCTAATTAAACTAACTGAACACTCATCATTTGTTTTATCATTTTTACATTAAGAAAATTTCTTAAATGGAGGATAATTACAGAAGAAGCCTAATTAGCTGCTAACAGACCATACTCTTCTGTTCTGATGCATTAATGGCTTCTTTTGTGTTATAATTGCTGTATTTACCAGGGCTTGTGAAGTGTTTCTTCTGTAGGATTCACGTGGAGGCTGAGAAGTGGGGAGGGTGATTATAAGAACAAGGCAGCTATTTGAAATGAGTTTGATATTTCTAGTCCAATTCATTGCAGTTTCATTACCTGCATTACAAAAATTTCTAAAAGATTTGGCACTACTGTTGGTTTTAGCAGAAAACATGTCTTTTGGAAATCACACCTTTTCTCATTCTACTCAACTGAGAACATTAAGAGCACTTGTGTTGAGCTACTATTGATTAGTGATGCATTAATTATTTTGTGATGGCAAAAAAAAAAAGTAAAAATCATTTAATGTTATTTTTATCGTAGAAATGAAAGAATAATAGATGAAATGCATCATAATTTATGAGTGAGTCTGAATTAACAGAGAAAATTAGCAGCTCCGAATTAGCACAGATTTATAAGGTAGATTTTCTGTTTGGTAGATACTCAATGCACAAAAAATTTTACAAGCCTAAGGGAGCTCTGGTAGCGTAGTGCCTAAGGCACTTGACTACTTACCAGAAGGCTGGCAGTTCAAACCCACCAGCCACTCCTCAGAAGAAAGGTTGGGCAGTCTACTTCCGTAGTGATACTGCCTTGGAAACCCAAGGAAATGTTGCTATGAGTTGTAGGGATACTGCCTCGGAAACCCAAGGAGGGATCACTATGAGTCAGGTCCCACTTGATGGCACATAACAAGAGCAACAAGTGTGAATATAGAAACATAATAAATACAATTGTGCATTTGAATCATAGACATCCACAGACTTGAAACACCAAATATAAAAAGAAAGCAAATTTAACACCTGTAATCAATCCCTAGATACACTCAGAGTAGGTGTGGAGTATTTGATTTATGGAATACTGGGACTAGTTCTAAAGCTCTCTTAAAAATAGAATGTATTTGTTGTTGTTGTTGTTATTTGCCATCAAGTCAGCCCGACTCATAGTGACCCCTCCTTGGGTTTCCGAGGCAGTATCACTACGGACGTAGGAATGCCCAACCTTCCTTCCGAGGAGT
>NW_006921946.1:2235904-2266969 GCF_000298275.1 Orycteropus afer afer
TTGAACCGCCAGCCTTCTGCTTAGCAGTCAAGTGCCTTAGGCACTATGCTACCAGAGCTCCTAGAATGTATTTAGTGTCTTTTTTTTTAATATTGACTAAACATAATATATAAACTAATATAATAAACCTAACTTTGAACCTTAAAAATTGAGTTGCAATTTGTCATTACTAAAACACTGAATCACTGTTATCAATACAATTGAAGGATACTCTCCACATAAGCACTTAATGGTATTAAATTTAAGAAAAGGATGTTGGGTCATGAACATTTTGCCTCCAAAAATTGCTATGAGTAGCACTTTCTTTCAGAATTAGAAAGGACAAAAATTTAAGTAAGGGATATACTTTATCAGAGCTAGAACTAAGTTAATAGAATGTTAGAAAGGGAACCTTCTTTCTTTTCCTTCCAGATGAAGAGTCATTAAGTGACTACCTTCCTTGGCTCTGGAAAAAGTCAGGACTACAACCTTAGTTTTGTGCTTCCCAGGTCACTGGTTATTTTACTCACTCTATAGGCTTGAAGGATCTACGATACAAAATTAAACTAGGAATTACTATGATCTACTAAAAGTAAAAATTCTCTTCTTACAGTCATTTTTTCCAAAAGGTTATTTCAGTACAGGTAGTCTTGGATTTATGATGGGGTTCTGTTCTGACGATTCCATTGTAAGCTGGTTCCGACCTAAGTTGAATACCTCATTTTTTTTAGTTTTCATTATTATTGCCTTTTATTATAAGTATCTTTATGAATCCTATCTTTGGATGTCTTTGGTGTTGACATGAGAATGAGAACATCAGCAAATTTCATGCTGCAACAATGTAAATAGTACATATTACTAGAAGTAGATGTTCCGTAAAAAAACACTGTCATGTGGTTCATAGCAACTTGAGTAGGTCATAAGTTGGAAATCACCAATAGTACTTCCATGAATATACTTCTCTTAGAATATTTACTATACAGAACACAGAGATTCACAAACACACACATGTACTCAATCAAAATATTCAATCATACTAAAACAGACATCACAAAATTTTACACTAAAGATCATAACTTTTCTCTAAATTCTTGTTAGAGTGTATTCCTCTGACTTTGAATCCTATTTTATCATCTGCCTCTCTAATTTTCTGTCACTGTTATTAGGTGACTTTATTTTAGCTCCAGCTCACAGAGACCCTACACAAAACAGAATGAAACACTGCCTGGTCCTGTGCCAGCCTCACGACACTTGCTATACCTGAGCCCGTTGTTGTAGCTACTGTGTCAATCCATCTTGTTGAGGGACTGCCCCTTTTTCACTGACCCTCCATTTTACCAAGTATGATATCCTTCTCCAGGGAATGACCCCTTCTGACAGCATGACCAAAGTAGGTGAGAAGTCTGGCCATTCTCACTTCCAAAGAACATTCTTGCTGCACTTCTTCCAGGACAGATTTGTTTGTTCTTCTGGCAGACTATGGTATTTTTAGTATTCTTCGTCAACACCACAACTCAAACGCATCAACTCTTCTTTGGTCTTCCTTATTCATTGTCCAACTTTCACATGTATATGAGGTGATTGAGACCTCTGATTTTCTACCCACCAAATCAAAACCAAACTCACTGCCATAGAGTCAGATCCAACTCATCGAGACCCCTCATTGGGTTTATGAGGCAGTATCACTATGGAAGCAAATTGCCCAACCTTCCTTCTGAGGAGTGGTGGGTTTGAACCGCCAGCCTTTTTGGTTAGCAGTCAAATGCCTTAGGCACTATGCTACCAGAGCTCCCTTTCTATCCACAGGATATTAAAAAACCAAACTCACTGCCATCGTGTTGGATCGGGCTCATAATGACCCCTCCTTGGGTTTCTGAGGCATTATCACTATGGAAGCAGATTGCCCAATCCTCCTTCCAAGGAGTGGCTGATGGGTTTGAACCACCAGCCTTCTGGTTAGCAGTCAAATGCCCTAGGCACTATGCCACCGCAGTATATTAGAGGATCAGTTTCTTTGCTTTCGACAGGAAAGAGAGCAGTAGATAGAGAAGTGGATGGCTCTGTAGCTTGTAGCAATCATATTATGACCGATAAACATAACAAACAAACCAGCAAAAAACACCCTGAAGTGAAGATACAAAAAATTAGGTTATAAACTCAATTAGCAGAGAAACTAATGACCTATTTACATCCATAAGTTGTGAGATCAACACTGAAAAGAAAGCTTAATGCATTTCCTGTTAAAATTTAGGCAGAGCTAGGCAAAACAAACAAAAAAAGAAAAACCTCACCCAATCAGAAGGCTGGTGGTTCAAATTCACCATCCACTCCTTGGAAGGAAGGTTAGACAATCTACTGCCATAGCCACTCCCCAGAAGGAAGGTTGGGCAATCTACTTCTGCAGTGATACTGCCTGGAAACCCAAGGAGGGGTCGCTATGAGTCAGGTCCAACTCAATGGCACATAACAACAACAAGTGTTACCACCTGGGTAACCCAAGAAGGGGTTGCTGTGAGTCGGATCTGACTAGAGGGCAGTGAGTTTGGTTTTGGCTTTTGGTAAAATACATTAAGCCCCACAGGACCTAATAAGAAAGGGCTGGGGAAATTGCCCAGCTCTAAATCTCAAGGTCGACTTTTAGAGTTTTGGTGTTGGCAAAGAATACTGAAAGTACCATGAACTGCCAAAAGAACTAACAAATCTGTTCTGGAAGACATGTAGCTGGAATTCTCCTTAGAAGCAAGAAAGGCCAGACTTCATTTCACCTACTTTCATCATGCTGTCAGAAGGGACCATTCCCTGGAGAAGGATGTCATGCTTGGTAAAGTGGAGGGCCAACGAAAAAGAGGAAGGCCCTCAAAGAGATGGACTGACACAGTGGCTGCAGTCATGGGCTCAGGTATAGCAGGGATTGTGAGGCTGGCACAGGACCGGGCAGTGTTTCATTCTGTTGTACATTGGGTCACTATGAGCTGAATAGACGGCATCTAACAGTGACAAGAAAGCTCAAGGTACAATGTCTGATGACCACCTGTCTTCTAGTTTGTCATACTGAGGTGGCTTGTGTTTTGCTAGAACACTGGAAATTATTCCACTTGTATTTTACCAGCAGGGTCTCCCATAGTGAACAGGTTTCAGTGGAGATTCCAGACTAAGACAGTCTACTTCTGAAAATTAGCCTGAACATTATATGATTAGTGCTGGAAGATGAACCTCCCAGGTTGGAAGGTACTCAAAACACACAGTGGTTGCAAGAATAAACTGAACATACCAACAATTGTGAAGATGACACAGCCCAGGCATTGTTTGGTTCTGTTGTACAGGGGTTGCCATGAATCAGAACCAACTCAATGACAACAAGCAATAGCAATGTCTGAAAGGTCAAAGCAGACCCAGACGTGCTTCTGGGACATTTTCATACAAAGATGGCCCATCAATGTGCTTGGAGGAAGATGGTGGTGGTGGGATTGATGGTGCACCTCAAGAAACTTTGAAGTTAGGCAGATTGTAACATTGTAGTGGTTCAAAAGTTCATTCTCAAGAGGGTCCAGAAAAGTAAAAACGTAATTGAAATACAAGGAGCAAGATCAAGGCTCCAGAGACAGAGATTTAGAGATATATGAGGGCCTAGTCAAGCAGATGGGTTTGGGGAAAGATTTATGATTCTAAACAGTATTTTAAATAAGAATGTTGTACAGTGAGAGCAGAAACAGGATACTAGTAATTAGTGCTGGGCGAACAGTGGGGACAGGCTGCAACTGGGGGACGAAGAAGTTTGAAGAAGCCCTGGCAGCAAGTTGGTTGGTCCTTCCTATTAAATCATCTGTGATGTCAGGGTGTTTCAGGACCTGAGCAAGCTGACAATGCAGGAGGGTCATCAAGAACTTGGAAAGTAATTGTTAAGGCAGTTAGGGGCTGGCTTCATTATCTTTGATGGGTCAAGGACATGGGAATTTCTTTTCTTAAATTCTTTTAAATGACTCATATTATAGGAACAATAGCAATACTTCATGCTGGATAGATAATGACAATGTTAGCAGTACTAGGTAACCTATTTTATATAGAATTACAGCAGATTAAAGTACTCAAATATTGTCTGTTAAAATTATTCCATCAACAGCTATTTATTGACCACCTATTTTGTGCTTAGCAGTGATCTAGGAAAGGAGCTCTGGTGGTGCAATGCCTAAGGCACATGACTGCCAACCAGAAGGTTGGTGATTCTAAACCCACCAGCCACTCTGTAAAAGGAAGACAGGGCAATCTATTTCCATAAAGATTTACTGCCTCAGAAACCCAATGTGGGGTCACTATGAGTCAGAACTGACTTGATGGCAATGGGTGTTTTTAATTGTTGGAAGAAGATATGTAGCTATATAAAGATAAACTTTATAGTCTTTGTCTTCAAGGACCTTATAATCTGGATCATAACAGGATTTCAGTATATATGAAATAAGACAAATGGTGTTTGTCTTGTCATCTATTACATAGCCAGTACTTAACATAGGGTCTGGCAATTAGTTAGCATTCAATTAATAGCTAGTCAATGAATGAACAAAGAGTAAAGTACTAAACATTAGTTAGTTACATTCTAAATAGGATCCTATCTACTACATTCTTTGAGAATTTGGAGGATATGGTAATCCATGTTGTTCAATATCTTTAGCCAAAACAAGGCCAAGAGCTGATTGTGGAACAGACCATCAACTGCTCATGTGCAAATTCAACTTGAAGTTGAAGACAATTAAAACGTGTCCACAAGAACCACAATATGACCTTGAATATATCCCTCCTGAATTTAGAGACCATCTAAAGAATAGATTTGATGCATTGATTACCAATGACCAAAAACCAGAAGAATTGTGGGACGACATCAAGAACATCATCCATGAGGAAAGCAAAAGGTCATTAAAAAGATGGGAAAGGAAGAAAAAAACAAAATGGATGTCAGAAGAGACTCTGAAAATTGCACTTGAGCAGAGAGTAGTTAAAGAAAATGGAAGAAATGACAAGATAAAAGACCTGAACAGAAGATTTCAAAGGGCAGCTCGAGCAGACAAAGCCAATTACTATAATTAAATGTGCAAAGGAGTTAGAAAACCAAAAGGGAAGAAAACACTCAGCATTTCTCAAGCTGAAAACTGAGGAAAAAATTTAAGCTTCGCATTGCAATATTGAAAGATTCTATGGGCAAAACACTGAATGATGCAGGAAGCATCAAAAGAAGATGGAAGGAATACACTGAGTCTTTGTACCAAAAAGACCTGGTTGATGTTCATCCATTTCAAGAGGTGGCATATGATCAAGAACCAATGTTCTGGAAGTAAGAAGTTGAAGCTGCACTGAAGGATTTGGGGAAGAAAAAGACACCAGGAATTGACAGAATGCCCACTGAGATGTTCCAACAAATGGATGCCCCACTGAAGGCACTCACTCAGCTATGCCAAGAAATTTGGAAGGCAGCTGCCTGGCCAACTGACTGGAAGAGATCCATATTTTTTACCCATTCCAAAGAAAGGTGACCCCACAGAATATGGAAATTATAGAACAATATCATTAATATCCCATGCAAGTAAAATCTTACTGAAGATAATTCAAAAATGGTTGCAGCAATATATTGACAGAGAACTTCCAGAAACAAAAGCTGGATAAAGAAGAGGACATGGAATGAGGAATATCATTGCTGATTTCAGATGCATCTTGGCTCAAAGCAAAGAATATCATAAAGATGTTTACTTGTGTTTTATTGACTATGCAAAAACTTTTGATTGTGTGGATCGTAATAGATTATAGGTAACATTGAGAAGAATGGAAATTCCAGAACACTCAATTGTACTCATGAGGAACCTGTACATAGGCCAAGAGGCTGTTGTTTGAACAGAACAACGGAACACTGTATGGTTTAAAATCAAGAAGGGTGTGCGTCAGGGTTGTATCCTTTCACTATACTTATTTAATCTATATGCTGAGTAAATAATCCAAGAAGCTGGACTATATGAAGAACATGGCATTAGGATTGCTGGAAGAATAATTAACAACCTGTGATACGCTGATGACACAACTTTGCTTGCTGAAAGTGAGGACGACTTGAAGCACTTATTGATGAAGATTAAAGAATACAGTCTGCAGTATGGATTACATCTCAATATAAAGAAAACAAAAATCCTCACAACTGGACCTATAAGCAGCATCACGATAAATGGAGAAAAGACTGAAATTGTCAAAGACTTCACATTGCTTGGTTCTACAATCTATGTCAATGGAAGCAGCAGTCAGGACATCAGATGATGTACAGCACTGGGCAAATCAGCTGCAAAGGATCTCTTTCAAGTGCTGAGGAGCAAAGATATCTCCTTGAGGACTAAGGTGTGCCTGACACAAGCCATGGTATTTTCAGTCACCTTATATACATGTGAGAGCTGGACAATAAATAAGGAAGACCAAAGAAGAGTTGATGCTTTTGAGTTATGGTGCTGGTGAAGAACGCTGAGAGTACCATGGACTGCTAAAAGATCTAACAAATCTGTCCTGGAGGAAGTGCAGCCAGAATGTTCCTTGGAGGCGAGAATGGCCAGACTTCGTCTCACCTACTTTGGTCATGTTGTCAGAAGGGACCATTCCCTGGAGAAGGATGTCATGCTTGGTAAGGTGGACGGTTGACGAAGGACGGGAAGGTCCTCAATGAGATGGATTGACATGGTGGCTGTGGCAATGGGCTCAAGTATAGCAAGGATTGTGGAGCTGGCATAGGACTGGGCAGTGTTTCGTTCTGGTGTGCACAAGGTTGCTATGAGTCAGAAATTACTCGATGGCACCCAACAACAACACTACATGTTGTTTGTACTGTAAGAGACCTGGTAGACTACGAAAAACTCAGGCTGAGCCTTGATGGATTTATAGAAGATGTCTGGGAAGACAGAACAAGATGGAATAGAACATTTCAGAAAAGAAGAATAACATCAGCCAAACAACGTACATCTCTGGCCTCTGGTGGTAGAGTAGCTGGCACTTCTATTCTTCCATCCATGTACATATCCCTGCTCTGGATTCTAGGTTTGTTTCTATTTCTGTTCCTGGTCAGAAAAATTTATGGAGTCTTACATTAGTATCTTAGTTGACCATTTTAAGCCACTTCTGACTAATTATATATGAACATGACATTCCACTTGTAGTATCTGGATGGAAACCTTTATAACCCTGGCAGTGGAGACAGGAGGGAAGGCACTGGGATTTACAAGAACTCAGTGTTAGTGGAGAACTATTACTGGTTACAGCATTCTGGAGAAAGCACACTGGATGGATGAATCTGAAGAAGGAGGAAGAGAAATGTTGTAAGATATCATTTGTATGGAGCAGAAGAAGGTGGCTGTCTCAGTCATCTAGTGCTACTATAATAGAAATACCAAGTGGACAGCTTTAACAAAAGCAATTTGTTCTCTCACAGTTTATGAAGCTAGAAGTCTGATTTGGAGCTCCCTCTCTAGAAGAAGGCCTTCTCTTTCTCTCATCTCTAGAACAAGTTTCTTGTCTCCTTTCAACATCGGTGGCCTAATGTTCCTTGGAAGTCTATGTGTGTCTTGGCATCAATCTTCTCATGAGTTTAGAAGATTCTCAGAACAGGAAGCCTGGATCCAAAGGATATACTTTGCTCCTGGCTTTTCTTTCTTGGTGGTAGTCTTTCTTTTAACTCTTGTAAGAAAGATAGAAGATGATACGGACCGACCACGCGACAGGGAAATTCTCTTACAATGGATTAGGGCTCTGACCTGAGTAAGGGTGTTGCATCCCACCCTAATTCCCTTACAAGTGATTGGCTGAACACATCATGAGGGGTGATTATATCATACCTAACTGCCAAATTACATTATTATGTAATTGCCAAACCACTGTGAATCATGGTCCACCCAAGCTGGCACATATTTTTTGGGGGCAAAATTCAATCCATGACAGTAGCCATGGGAAGAAAGAGAGACAAAAGTGTTGTTTTTTTTTTATTAATTTATTTTATTTTATATTCTTCTAGACGTCCAAGCCATTTGGTCAGCAGGTTGTTTTTTAAAGGAGGGATATGTTGGGAAGAGGCCACAATCTGGCCACATATAAAACAGAAATCTTCCTGTCCTCTACAATGCCTTCCTCTTGAGTGCTCTGACATCTGTGAAGCTACTCTTGAGTCCAGCAAAGTTTTTGATGAAATCTTTAGCCTTGCCAAAGTAGATGCTTGTTATGTACTTTTCTTAGTTAAATCTCTTTCTATAATCTTCCATTATACTCATGTAAGTAGTGTGTTTTCCTGGTTGTGCTGCTTTGCTCTGTGATTGTGTCACAGTAACTGCTAGGATGAGTCTGACAGGATTGAGTAGAATACTGCTGGTGACTGCTGAACTAGGAAGGCTTTAGGAATGGCTCAACCAAGGCAAGATGATCACTTGTGATGGCTAAACCAAAAAAAAAAAAAAAACAAATTCACTGCTGTTGAGTCCAATCCAACTCTTAGAGACCTCTCCTTGGGTTTCTGAGGCAGTATCTCTATGGAAGTAGATTGCCCAATCTTCCTTCTGAGGAGTGGCTGGTGGGTTTGAACTGCCAGCTTCCTGGTTAGCAGTCAGATGCCTTAGACATTGCTACAGTGACTGAAGAAAAGAGAAGAGCTTGTTGTTGTTAAGGAAATGGCTTGTCTTAGTTACATAGTCCCACCATAACAAAAAATACCACAAGTAGGGTGCTGTGAAGAAGAGAAATTTATTTGTCTCATAGTTCGAGGAGAGGTGGTGGTGGTGGTGGTGGTGATAGTGGTAGTGGTGATGGTGGTTAAAAGTCTGAATTCATGGTAGAACTTTAAGCTTTTGATTACTTGAGCTTCATAGAGTTGCCTTTAATCCTTGGTGTTCTGGGCTTATAGATGCATCTGCCCTATGTGTCTCTTCACATGGCATCGCCCACTGTGTTGTCTCCCCTTCTATTCTGCTTCTTTCATAACTCTGATGTCATTAAGTTTAGGATCCACCCTACTCTGATATAACCTCATCAACTTAGCAAAAGAAAACTCCTACTTCCAAACAGAGTCTTATTTAAAAGTCAGGGGTCACAGAAGCCTACTTAAAGGTGCAGAGGTTAGAATTTCAACATGAATTTTCGGGGGATAAAATTCTACACATAACGTGGCCAAAATAAGCATGAGAATGAAATAGAAAGACAAGTAACAAAGACAGACATAGCAAACTGAATATTGAACAGTATCAGATGTAAAGAGCTGATTGCAAAAGTGCCTCAGAACTAATGGCAACATTCTAGAAGAATGCCAGTTTTTCTTCAAGTTAATAATGAAATGTGGAAAGAAGGATAATGACTTAAAGTAGATGTGGGTTATACAGGCTTTGATAATGAATGAACTAGGGCTCTAGGGTAGGGTGTGATAGATACAAGGAGGATACTTTAGTGTATGTACCTTAGCTCTGACTAGATTCAAGTTCCTTACAGTTTCTTCATATTTCTTTATCTTTGCTCTTAACCTCTACTTAGCTTCTAAGTCCTTTGAAATGGTGCAGTATTTCTCTGTAGAGACTGGTATTTCTCAAAGTATGTTTGGTTGAGTATTAAGTCTATCCAATGTTGATAGGAGATTCTCTCTCTCTCTCATTCTCTCTCTCACAGACATACACAGGGAGAGAGAATACTTGACAAAATATATTTAGGAATGACTGGATTATACAAAGTAAAAGAAATTTCTTTCCTACACAAATTTCTCAGAAACTCTAATATGCTGATGAGATTGTAAATTTCCTAGAAGGCAAATATAATAGTATTTCCTAAGTGTGTTTACCTATTTGGAAGTTGTCAAAAAATTAAATGAAACACATAAAGATTGATATACTAGGCATTAGTGAGCTGAAATGGACTGGTTTTGGTCATTTTGAATCAGACGACCACAGGATCTGTTATGTCAGAAATATAAATTGAAGAGGAATGCCATGGCATTCATTGTCAAAAAGAACATATCAAGATCTATCCTGAAGTACAGTGCTGTCAGTGGTAGGAAAATATCCATATGCCTGCCTAAAAGGAAGACAAGTTAACACAACTATTGTCCAAATTTATGCATCAACCACCAAAGCAAAAGATGAAGAAATTGAAGATTTTTATCAACTTCTGCTATCTGAAATTGACCAAACATGCAATCAAGATGTATTGATTATTGCTGGTGATTGGAATGAGAAAGTTGGAAACAAAGAAGAATCATTAGGACTTGGAAAATATGGCCTTGGTGACAGAAATGATGTTGGAGATCATATGACAGAATTTTGCAAAACCAATGATTTATTCATTGCAAATACCTTTTTTCAACAACCTAAGTGGCGACTATACACGTAGACCTTGCCAGATGAAATACACAGAAATCAAACCGATTACATTGGTTTGAAGCTGAAGAAAATTAAAACAGGTCCCCAAGAGCCAAAATATTACCTTGATTGCATCCCACTTGAATTTAGAGATCATCTGAAGAATAGATTTGATGCATTGAGCACCAATGACTGAAAAGTAGATGAGTTGTGGGATGACATCAAGAATATCATACATGAAGAAAACAAGCAGTTATTGAAAAGACAGGAAAGAAAAAAAAAGATGAAAATGGATGTCAGAAGAGACTCTGAAATTTGTTCCTGAATGGAGAGCAGCTAAAGCAGATGTAAGAAATGACAAGATAAAAGAGCTGAACAGATTTCGAAAGGTTGAGAAAATGAAGTATTATAATGAAATATGTAAAGACTTGGAGTTAAAAAAAACAAAAGGGAAGAACACACTTGATATTTCTAAAGCTGAAAGAACTGAAGAAAAAATTAAAGCATAGAGTTGCACTATTGAGGGATTCTATGGGCAAAACATTGAATGATACAAGAAACATCAAAAAATGGAGGGATACACAGACTCACTGCACCCAAAAGAATCGGTTGATGTTCAACTATTTCTGGAGGTAGCATATGATCAAGAACCAATGGTATTGAAGGAATAAGTCGAAGGAATTGGTAAAAAAACAAGGCTCCAGGAATTGAGGGAATACTCATTGAGATGCTTCAACAAATGGATACAGTACTGGAGGTGCTTACTTATCTATGCCAAGAAATTTGGAAGACAGCTACCTGGCCATCTGACTGGAAGAGATCCATATTTATGCCCATTCCAAAGAAAGGTGATCCAAGGGAATGTGGAAATAATTGAACAATATCATTAATATCATACACAAGGAAAATTTTGCTGAAGATAATTAAAGAATGATTGCAGCAGTATAGGGAACTTCCAGACATTCAAGCTAGATTCAGAAAAGGACATCATTGCTGATGCCATGTGGATCTTGACTGACCACAAAGAATATGAGACAGATGTTTACCTGTGTTTTATTGACTATTCAAAAGGATTTGATTCTGTAGATCATAAAAAATTATGGATAACATTGCAAAGAATGAGAATTCTAGAACAATTATGCTTATGAGGAATCTGTACATAGACCAAGAGGTTGTTGTTTGAACAGAAGGGGATAATGCATGGTTCAAAATCACAAAGGGTGTGTGTCAGGGTTGTCTCCTTTCACCATAATTTTTCAGTCTGTATGCTGAGCAAATTATCCAGAAGCTGGCCTATGTGAATAAGAATGCAGCATCAGGATTGGAGGAAGACTCATTAACAGCCTGTGACACATAGATGGCATAACCTTGCTTGCTGAAAGCAAAGAGGATTTGAAACCCTTACTGATGAAGATCAAAGACTACAGTCTTCAGTATGGACTCCACTTCAACATAAAGAAAAAAAAAAAATTCCTCATAATTGGGCCAATAAGCAACATCACAACAAATGGAGAAAAGATTGAAGTTATTAGGGATTTCATTTTACTTGGATCCACAATCAACACCCACAGAAGCTGTAGTCAAGAAATTGGGCGATGTATTGCACTGGATAAATCTGCTGCAAAAGACCTCTTTAAAGTGTTAAGGAGCAAAGATGTCTCTTTGAAGACTAAGGTGTGCCTGACCGAAGCCATGATCTTTTCAATAACCTCATTAACGTGTGAAAGCTGGATGATGAACAAGGAAGAATGAAGAAGAGTTGATGCCTTTGAATTACAGTTTTGGTGAAGAAGACTGAAAATACCACAGGCAGCCAGAAGAACGAACAATCTGTCCTGGACAAAGTGCAAGGGGAATGCTCCTTGGAAGAGAGAATGGCCAGATTTCATCTCACCTACTTTGGTCATGTTGTCAGAAAGGACCATTCCCTGGAGAAGGGCATAATGCTTGGTTGAGAGGGTCGCCAAAAAAGGGGAAGACCCTTAATGAGGTGAATTGACACAGGCTGCGATTGTGAGCATGGCTCGGGACAGGGAAGTGTTTCGTTCTGCTGTACATAAGGTCAATATGAGATGAAGCCGAGTTGAAAGCACCTAACAGCGACAGAACTAGAGTAGCCAGAGGACTGCTAATCTTTGCTTTAGAATTGTATGCAATGTTGTTATAAAAATCTTTCAAGGTCCCTGAGACCTCAGTCAAAGGTAGCTATGAATGTAGATTAGTGCTAGTGGTGCTCTGAGAGGAAAGGAATCTTTTTCTAAAGATTGTCACACTTCAGAGAAAAGAATAACATGCATGGGATAATAAGATGACTCATGGACTGATGTAATTTAGGACTCTAGAAGTCTTTCCCTTCTTCCCCTATTCCAAGAATTCCCAGAGGGATTGCAAGGGGAAAGCAAGTTACCCATGGCTTACGGGAAGGATGCTCAGTCTCTTCTATTTAAACCTCAAAGGGCAGTGTGACCCCAGCTAAATTTAGGTCACACATATTACACAATACTTATGACCACTTTAGGAGGTAGGTAGACAGATAAGGAAACTAAGGTTTAGAGAGTTCAGGTCATTTGCTCATAATCACATTACTTTCCAATGGTGGAGCCAGAATTCAAATTCTGGTCATATTTCAAAATTCCTGCTCTGGGTTCTTAATGTTATTCTTCTGTTCATGTCAAAACCCTCGTTGGCTGCCATTGCCCATGAATAAAGTGAAAACTCCTGAGCCTAGCATTTAAGATGTTATTTAATCTAGAAACCACAGATTTTCCTAATCTTAACTTTTACAACTCCAGCCATTATGGTCTAGAGGAATTTATCTGGGATTGCAGTTCTTCTGTTGAGTTTGCTTTTCTAGGGACCAGAGTCTATCTCCCTAGACCAGCCTCACAGACTGGGCCTCTGCAGGGAGTGGTTCAGGCTCCTTGACACAGAGTGGGGTCTTTTCTTACAGGCATCAAGGCTTCTGTGTTTTCTCCTGATCAACACTTAAGCCACTGAGTTCTGTCTGTCTTCCAGGGCACCTGCCTGTTACCATCTGCTGGCCTCTTTGATGCTGCCATCTGTCTTCCTGATGAGATTCCTACCTAGCACTGGTCAACACATTCCCCTCATACTTGGTTCCACTCAACTGCCTGCATTTACATTGCCTTTTGATGGATCTTCCCTCAAGTTTCAGTCACACTCTAATTGATTGGTCTAGTTTTTTGGTAGCATAGTGACTAAGACACTTGACTGCTAACCAGAAGGCTGGTGGTTCAAACCCACCAGCCACTCCTCGGAAGGAAGATGGGGCAATCTACTTCCGTAGTGATACTGCCTCGGAAACCCAAGGAGGGGTCGCTATGAGTCGGGTCCTACTTGACGGCACATAACAGCAACAACAACAACAAGTTTTTTGGTTCTGCTCACTTCCATAAATGAATGAGGCATGTTTGGGAAACCTTGCAAGTGTAGCAGGTGCGGTAAGGTCATGGGATAGTTGGGAATATTGGCTTGAACAGAATGAAGACGGTGGAAGGGAGGAGGAAGGAGAAGTGATTTATATTGTCATTTGTATATTTGCAAGTTGGTGACAGAAAAGCAAGGAAAGATTATGGCGTTGACACTTCAGATAAGTTTTCAGCTGGTATGGTCTCAGTTTTTATGTCTGAACTGATGAATGGCTGCTGGGACCCAGTTAGGTAAATCAATGTATGGACAGCCTTGTAGCCAAAGCTGGCTGATACTACTTTTTAGACTACTTTGGTGGGACAATCACTTATGCACTCAGCTGCCAATGGAAAAATTGATCATTCAAATCCACCCATAGCTACCTTGGAAGAAAGCCTCTGAAAGGTCACAGACATTGAAAACCCTATGAGCTTTCTACTCTGAAACACATGGGGTTGTCATGAGTGGGAATTGACTATACTCGATGGCAACTGGTTCATTTATTTTTCTCCCCACAAAATGAGAAACAGCTCACCCTCGCACAGGTGGAATTACAATGACTCTTCTCTGTGCCAAGTGGTAAGGTGACAGAGACTCATACAACACCATCAAAATAAAATTCACATACAGAAAATAAAACAAAACACAGATATTTAATTGCTATCAGTTATTTTAGAAAATATTTGTCAAATTTTCTAAATCAAACATATCATATTCTAAGTCTTTTCTCTGTCAGTTACAGTGAGCAATATCACTGATAAGGCTAAGAAATGTTTGAAAAAAATAGAAATTTTTGTAAGTCCTATCCCTGATGTGATGCTTCATCCCTTATTATTGTGAGTAAAACCAGTTGCCATTAAGTCAATTACGTCTTTTGGCGACCCCATATGTGTCAGAGTAGAACTGTATTCCATAGGGTCTTCAATGCAGCCATTTTCAAAAAACAGATCACCAGGCCTTTCTTCTGAGGTGCATCTGGATGGACTCAAATGTTTGACTTTTTGGTTAGCAGCTGAGTGTATTAGCCATTTGTACCAGTTAGGGACTCCATCACTGCACAGAGTAATCAGTTAATGTTGCTTAATGAAAGAAAAGTGACAACACAAAGATGTTGTTGTTAGGTGCTGTTGCGTCGGCTCTGACTTATAGCGACATACAGCAGAATGAAACACTGCCTCATCCTGTGCATCCTCACTTTCATTGTTATGTTTGAGATCATTGTTGCAGCCACTCTGTCAATCCACCTTGTTGAAGATCTTCCTCTTTTAGCTGACCTTCTACTTTACCAAGCATAACGTCCTTCTCCAGGGACTGACCCTTCCTGATAACACAACCAAAGTACAAGAGACAAAGTCTTGCCACCTGGGGTGTAGTAAATTACCTGGTATGGCTTTTCTAGCCACAAGTCTTTGTAAACTCCATGGTGGAATTTGCTGTGAGCAACTGAGGAGCTCTTGATTATTAAAGTTATCCACCTGAGGTATTTCTGTAGAGAGTGGCACAAAGCAATGTTCTGGGAAGTTCACTCTCTCTCAGGTGCTTAGAATTCTATGTAATGATTGTTTGGTTTAGCCACTCTGCCAGGCTCAAAAGGAGCCCTCCTAGAGAGGCAAAAGGAGTCTCTTTGACTGCTGACTGAGAAAGACGTGCTGCTGAGAAAAACACGCTACTGAGAGACACGTGCTGCTGAGAAAGAGACACGAGAGACATGCATTGCTGAGAGAGACACTGAGAAAGATCTTTGGCTGAGAGACAGTGAGACTCAGAGAGACTGAGCGTGTTCCTGAACTTCAATTTTAGCCTGTTGCTTCCCATGTCAGGCCTCACAGAAGGAATAGGCCTTGGGCTACTGATGGTGATTCTGACCTCCTCTTATGGGATTAGAGGAGGTCAGAAGATGCGGCCTCTTTGCCCCTTTGGCACCACGCTTGTTTCTAGGAAGCATTTTGGCTGTACTTCCAAGACAGATTTGGTTATTCTTCTAGCAGTGCATGGTATATTCAATATTCTTCACCAACACCATAATTCCAATGCATCTGTTCTTTTCTGTCTTTCTTATTCATTGTCGAGCTTCCACACGCATATAAGGTGATTGAAAATATCATGGCCTGGGTCAGGTGCACCATTGTCTTCACAATGACATTTTTGCCCTTTCACTCTTTACACAAACCTTTTGCCACAGATTTTCCCAATGCAATACATTATTTGATTTCTTGACTGCTGCGTCCATGGGCATTGATTGTGGATCCAAGGAAAATAAAATCCTTGACAACTGCAATCTTTTCTCCATTTATCATAACACTGCTTATTGGTCCAGTTGTGAAAATTTTTGTTTTCTTTATGTTGAAGAGTAACATATACTGAAGGCTGTCATTTTTGATCTTCTTCAGTAAGTGTGTCAAGAAGGAGCTGTGATGATAGAGTGATTAAAGCATTCAATTGTGAGGGTGGGAAGATGGTCTTGTACCTATAACCCACATGTTTGTCCCCTCTATCAAATTAATCCCTGAATAACTAGGTAAAGCAGATAGAAACAATGATACTGGGGTTATGAGCACTAAGGAGAAGTAGAGTATCATATTTAGTGAAGGCGGAGAAAAAGAGCAGATTAAACAACTGGGAAAAATAAACAAACCCACCTACCCAGGAGAAAAGGAGATGGAGAAGACTCATTAGAAGTACAAAAGTGGTCCATGGAGGGAAGGAGGGGGGAAAAAAATCAAAGGACCTACAGAGAAATTGGGGACTCAAAATGCCCACACAGGGAGTTTTTGGCAGTGACCTAGGCAACTGAGTGAGTATATAATCTTACTGGGAAATGGATTAAGACCCCCTTTGGCTTGGGTTGCTGCAGAGTCCAGAAAGGAGTGGAGGAAAGGGAGAAACTCCCTCTGAGTAGGTGGAGCCCTGTAGTGAGTGCATGGCAGGGGGCTTGGGTTCAACACTTCCATGAACACTCTTAGCACAGAGTGGACCAGGGTACTGGGTTTTTGTAGCTTCTTGATCCAAGTGGAAGGTAGTGGCCCTCTACCCATTGGGGTCTCTCTTGATTTTGAACCATGGGTCTTGGATTGATAGTAGGATGTCATCGTTAGTGGACAGCTCAGGAAGACACAATCTACACTGCCTGTGCTGGCAGTGCTGACTGAACTGTCTTCCCCAAATGTGGAAAATGGAGACTCACTATTGGCGCCTTTTTTCTTTCCTCCCTTTTTCTTTTTTCCTCTTCTCCCCCACCTTATCCAATAGAAGGAACATATTAAACTGCCACCAGACAATAGGAGTTCTTACACTGAACACCTCACCCAATAGGTAACACTGATAACTCCTGTGCCACAGAGTCAACGACAGACAGTGGACAACACCTGCTTGTCCCAACTCCAAATCCCCTGCATGATGAGCAAAGAGTTGCACCCACATCCCCATCAGTGATTCCACCAACACAGAAAGAGGTGAAGAGCAATTCAGTACAGCCAGGTTAATAATCAAAAAAGCACACCTGCTCCACATTTCAGCTATAGTAAAACATAAAATCAGGGTGAAACAAATCAATACATAACTAAAAATTAAAGACAACAACTTCAAAATGTCTAGGAAACAACAGAGAACCTCAAACAAACAAACAAACAAAAACAGGAAAAGACAATAGAAATAAAAGCCCAGGCTAAAGAATTATCTATCATGGAAGAAGAGCAAGCAATAGAACTATCTGAGAGGGAGTTCAGAAGGTATATACATAGGACTCTCCAAGAGCTCAAGGAAACCACAAATTGAATCAATGGGAAGACACACAGTACCCTGGAAGAATTCATGAAAACCTTTCAAAAAAAAAAAAAAAAAAAAAAAAAACACAGCAATTAGAAATCCAGAAGATGAACACTAAAATAACAGAGATAGCCAACACACTGGAAGGACAAAAGAGTTGACTGGAACTGGCTGAAGAATGCATTTACTAGCTAGAAGACAAATCCCTTGATGCCACCCTGTATGAAGAAATTTCAGAAAAATATTTAGGAGAAATGGAGAGAACCTAAGAGTTATATGGGATGACATGAAAAGAAACAACACGTGCCTCTTTGAAATACCAGAATAAGAGGAGGCCACAAAAACCACTGAGAAAATTGGGGAAGACTTGCTAACAGACAATTTCCCCCATGTCTTGAAGGAAGAAAAGATCTCTGTCCAAGAAGCTCAATGAACCCCGTATAGGATAGATCCCAAGAGAAAGTCACCAACACATATCATAATCAAACTGTCCAAAACCAAAGACAAAGAGAAAATCTTGGGAGCAGTTTAGAAAAAATGAAATGTCACCTAAAATGGACAACCAATAAAACTAAGTTCTGATTTCTCAGCAGAAACCAAGCAGGCAAGAAGATCATGGGATGGCATATATAAAATATCAAAGGAAAAAAACTTCCAACCAAAAATTCTATATCCAACCAAATTGTCCCTCAAATATGAGGGTAAAAGCAAGACATTCTCAGACAAACAGAAATTAAGGGATTTTGTGAATACCAGACTAACCCTGCAAGAAATGCTAAAAGGAGTCCTTCCAATAGAGAACCCACAACAGAGAACAACAAATTAAAATCAAGACACTTGACATCACCAGTTAGAAACCAAACCAGAAATAGATGCTAAAGATAAACTCAGAAAATAACGTACACAGAGAAATAAGGGAGTCAATCTGCAGATGACACCAGCAACAAAACAAATAGAGGAAATAAAAGTTTTAAACTTCCAAATGGAGAGGAAGATAGGACAGTGTCTTTATAGAACTGACTATTCCAAACTTAAGGTGATAAGAATTTACTTCAGGGTAGCTACAAAGAAAATTAACAATCCCCCTAAGCAAACTCAGAAAGAAGAAAAGCACATGGGCCTAGCAAGCAAAAACCAACAATAATGACGAAAAGAGAAGAAACATTTGATAACGAAATGAGCTCGATACAGAAAAATACTTGGAACAAGGAAATCACCAACAACACAACAAAAAACACAATAGAATGACAGCAATAAATTCATATCTATCACTAATCATACTCAATGTACTCAATGTGAATGGACTAAATGCACCAGTCAAGAGAAAGAGAGAGGCAGATTGGATAAGAAAAGAAGACCCATTGATATGCTGCTTACAAGATACCCACCTTAGATACAAAGATAAAAACACACTAAAAATTAAGGGGTGGGAAAAAATATATATACGAAGCTAATGGCAACCAAAAACGAGCAGGAGTGGAAATATTAATTTCTGATAAAGTAGACTTCAAGGTGAAAAACAGCGTAAGGGACAAAGAAGGACATTATATGATGCTAAAAGGATCAATTGACCAAGAAGACATCACCATAATTAATATCTATGCACACAATGAAAGTGTTCCAAAATATGTAAAGCAAATATTTACTGAATTGAAAGGAAGAATAGACAACTTTACAATAATACAAAAACCAAACTCTCTGCCACTGAGTCGATTTTGACTCATAGCGACCCCTTTCTTGGGTTTCCGAGGTGGTATCACTATGGAAGTAGATTGCCCAACTTTCCTTCCAAGGAATGGCTGGTAGGTTTGAACTCCAGCCTTCTGGTTAGCAGTCAAATGCCTAGAAGACTTTAACACATCACTTTCAAGGAGGGACAGAACAACTAGAAAAAAAAAAACTCAACAAAGATACAGAACTCAACAACACAATCAACCAACTCGATCTCATAGACATATAAAGAGCACCCCACCCAACAACAGCACAATACACATTCTCCTCCAGTACACATGGACCATTCTCCAGAATAGACCATATGTCAGGACACAAAACAAGCCTCAATAAATTTAAAAACTTTGAAATACTACAAAGCATCTTCTCAGATCACAATGTTATAAAATTAGAAATCAATAATAGGAAGACCAAGGAAAAAATATCAAATATGTGGAAACTGAATAATGCACTGTGAAATAAAGTGTGAAATTAAAAAAAATTCCTAGAAACAAATGAGAGTGAAGATACAACTTACCAAAACCTTTGGGACACGGCAAAAGCAGTACAGAGGTCAATTTATAGAAATAAATGCACACATCAAAAAAGAGGAAAGAAACAAAACCAACACTTTAACTCAACAACTCCAGCAATTAGAAAAAGAGCAACAAAAGAAACCTACAGTTTCCAGAAGTAATGGAATAATAAAGATCAAAGCAGAAATAAAACAGAGAACAAACAACAACAAAAAATAGAAAAAATCAACAAAACAAGAAGCTGATTCTTTGAAAAGATTAACAAAATTGACAAACCACTGGCAAATTTAACAAAGGAAAAGAGAAGATGCAAATAACATGAATAATAACAAAAAGGGCGACATCACAACAGAACCAATTGAAATAAAAAAATAATATTAACAGATTATTATGAAGAACTGTACTCCAACTGATTTGAGAACCTAGAAGAGATAGGCAAGTTTCTAGAAATACAAGACCTACCTAAGTATCCCAGTTGGAGATAGAATACTTGAACAGAACCATAACAAAAGAAGGAATTGAGCAGGTCATAAAAAACTTCCCACAAAAAAAAAAGTCCTGGCCCAGATGGCTTCACTGGAGAATTTTGCCAAACATTCAGGGAAGAGTTGACACCTAAACTACTCAAACTATTTCAAAACATAGAAAAAGAGAGAATGCTTTCAAACTCATTTTATGAAGCAAGTACAACACTGATACCAAAACCATGGAAAGACATCACTAAAAATAAAAACTACAGACCAATGTGCCTCATGAACATAGAAGCAACAATCTTCAACAAAATCCTAGCCAACAGAATCCAAAAACATATCAAAAAAATAATACATCATGACCAAATGGGATTCATACCAGGTATGCAAGGAGACTCAACAACAGAAAAACAATCAATGTAATCCACCACATAAACAAAACAAAAGAACCATATGACCATATCAATCAACACAGAAAATACAACATTGATTCATTCTTGTTCAGAACTCTCAGCAAAATAGGGATAGAGGGGAAAATCCTCAACATAATAAATGGCATGTACTCAAAGCCAACAGTCAACATTATTGTTAATGGAAAAAAACTTAAAGCATTCCCCTTGCAAATGGGAACCAGAATTACTGGTCACAAAGAGTCTGGTAGAACCCCCAAGACTATGGCCCCAGGTTACCATACAGGCCTGGAATTGTACTCACTCCCATGGACTGGCTCTCAGCCCAACAATGTAGAAGGACCTACATACAGAACACCTACCCCAGGGCGATGCATGCACCAGCTCTAGGGAGATACATCACCTGGAGCAATCAGCCATGGGACACCAGAGGGGCAGCATTTCACATAGAGGGCAAGCTGGTCAGATAGCAGTGCATAGTTAAGATGGGCACAGGGACGGGTGGTCACAGGGACGGGAGGGGAGAAGAGTTTGCTCTGGTCAGGGTTGGTGACTGGGGAGTGAAATCAAATGTATATGAACTGTTGAATGTAAAACAATTTTTGCTCTGTAAATTTGCACCCAAAGCACAACAAAATTTAAAAACAAAACAAAAAAAAAAAGAAGTGCATTCAATTGCTATCCAAAAGGTCAGTGGTTCAAACCCACCAGCCACTCCATGGGAGAAAGATGAGGCACTCTGCTTCTGTAAAGATTTGCAGCCTTGGGAACCTAATGAGAAAGTTCTACTCTATCCTGTAGGGTTGCAATGAGTCAGAATTGACTCCATGGCAATGGGTTTGGTTTGGTTTAAGTATTTCAAGTCCTCGGCTTTTAGCAAGCAAAGTTGTGTCATATTCATATCACAGGTGTTAATGAGTCTTCTCTAATCCTGATGCTGTATTCTTCTTCAGATAGTCTGGCTTCTTGGACTATTTGCTCAGCACACAGATTGAATAAGTGTGTTGAAAGGATACCACCCTGACACGTATCTTTCCTGATTTTAAAACATGCAGTACCCCTTGTTTTGTATCCACCACTCATCCTTCAGTATGTTGGCTATGGTGGCTTGTTTGTTGCTATGATGCTGGAAGCTATGCAACCGTTATTTCAATTCCATCAGGGTACCATGGTGGACCTGGTTTCAGGTTTCAGTGGAGGTTCCAGATTAAGACAGACTAGGAAGAACAGTATGGTGGTCTACTTCTGAAAAAAATTGTGCACTGAAAACCTTATGAATAAGAGTGGAGCTCTGTGTGATATGTTGTTGTTGTTGTTAGGTGCCACTGAGTAGGCTCTGACTCATAGAGACCCTATGCATAACAGAACGAAACACTGCCCAGTCCTTTGGCAGTCTCACAATCCTTGCTATACCTAAGCCCATAATTGCAGCCACTGTGTCAATCCATCTCGTTGAGGGCCTTCCCCTTCTTCACTGACCCGCCACTTTACCAAGCATGATACCTTTTTCTAGGGAATCGTCCCTTCCGACAACATGATGAAAGTAGGTGAAATGAAGTCTGGCCATTCTCGCTTCCAAGGAGCATTCTGGCTGCACTTACTCCAGGACAGAGTTGTTCATTCTTTTGGCCATCCATGGTACTTTCAGCATTCTTCGCCAACACCACAACTCAAATGCATTGACTCTTCTTTGGTCTTCCTTACTCACTGTCCAGCTCTTGCATGCATATGAGGTGATTGAAAACACCATGGCTTGGGTTAGGTGCACCTTAGTCTTCAAAGAGGCATGTTTGTTCTTCAGCAAAATATGACCTTGATTATATCCCTCCTGAATTTAGAGACCTTTTAAAAAATAGCTTTGATGCATTGAAAACCAAGGACCAAAAACCAGAGGAATTGAGAGATGACATCAAGAGCATCATCCATGAAGAAAGCAAAAGATCATTAAAAAGAGAGGAAAGGAAGAAAAGACCAAAATGGATGTCAAGAGACTCTGAAACTGGCCCTTGAATGGAGAGCAGCAAAAGAAAATGGAAGAAATGACAAGATAAAAGAGCTGAACAGAAGATTTACAAGAGCAGCCCGAGAAAACAAAGTTAATTATTATAATGAAATGTGCAAAAACCTGGAGTTAGAAAACCAAAAGAGAAGAACACACTCAGCATTTCTCAAGCTGAAAGAACTGAAGAAAAAATTCAAGCCTTGAGTTGCAATATCCAAAGATTCTTTGGGCAAGATATTGAATGATACAGGAAACATCTAAAGAAGATGGAAGGAATACACAGAGTCACTGTACCAAAAAGAATTGGTTGATCTTCATTCATTTCAGGAGATGGCATATGATCAAGAATCAATGGTACTGAAGGGAGAAGTCAAAGCTTCACTGAAGGAGTTGGTGAAGAACAAGGCTCTAGGAATTTTGGAATGCCCATTGAGATGTTTCAACAAACGGATGCCCCACTGGAGGCACTCACTCAGCTATGCCAAGAAATTTGGAAGGCAGCTACCTAGCCAACTGACTAGAAGAGATCCATATTTGTACTGAGTCCAAAGAAAAGTGATCCCACAGAATGTGGAAATTATCGAACAATATCATTACTATCACACACAAGTAAAATTTTACTGAAGATAATTCAAAGACAGTTGCAGCAGTATATTGACAGAGAACTGTCTGATACAGTGCCAGAAAATGAAGCCCTGAGGTTGGAAGGCACTCAAAACAGGACTGAGGAAGAGCTACCTCCTCAGAGAAGAGTCAACCTTAATGGTGTGGATGGAGGAAAGCCTTCAGGGTCCTCATTTCCTGATGTAGCATGACTGAAAATGAGAAGAAACAGCTGCAAACATCCATTAATAATCAAACACCCACTAATAATCATTAATCATTAATAATCAGAACATAGAATATACCAAGTATGAATCTAGAAAAATCAGAAGTTGTAAAAAATAAAATGGAACCTAGACATTGGTGAGAGGAACTGGTATTGGCTATTTTGAATTGGATAATCATACTATGCTGGAAATGACAAATTGAAAAGGAATAGCAAAAGATTATTGCAAGATCTAGCCTGAAAGTACAGTGCTGTCAGTCATAAGGTCATATCTGTAAGCATACAAGGAAGACTACTTAAAACAAATATTATTCAAATTTACAAAGCAACCACTAAGGCTAAAGATGAAGAAACTAAAGATTTTTTTTTTTTTTTTTACCAACTTCTACAGTCTGAAATTGATCAATATACAGTCAGTATGCATTAAAAACTACTCGTGACGGGAACACAAAAGTTGGAAAGAAAGAAGGGTCCGGAGTTGGAAAACATGGCTTTGGTGATAGAAACGCAGATGGAGATTGCATGATAGAATTTTGCAAGACCAATGACTTATTCATTCTACAGAGCTAGTAGAACATAATAGCAATTGTTAGAAATTTTCTTCTTTGTCATGAAAACAAATGTAGTGTCATCACTAAAATATTTCGCAGACATTAAATTTCTCTCTTATTCATCAGCCAATCATTCATGCATTCATACTATGAAATATGAAGTGAAAATTCATATATTTCCAGTTTACCTTATATGGTTATGGCTAATACATATCCACACAAATAGTATTTTAGGAATATAAATTTTAAGTTTCGATGATAAAGCTTTTGAAAAGACTGCATAATAATCACATCACAATTGTTTTTGTTTCATAAAATGGCCAATTTATACTTAGTAGCCTGAGGATACTTGCAAAGTGAGTTTACAATAGCTAACTAAAGATAATTTTAAGAATTAAGTGTTTTATCTACAGCAAGTAAGCAAATGTTGGGATAATCTGAAATCTTTAACACACAGCAAGGAAACTGAAGAGGCAGCCGATGAAGACAGATGTCTAAATTCATAGTAGCTGTTTGTTTATCTTTTCCCTAGTTGTTCTATTGTGGTCATGTCAAGAAGCTGATGTAGTGGTATAACTGAATAATTCTTGAGGGATCGTGGAAAAGTAGAGTTTGGTAGCTGTTTGTAAATGCAGTCTATATTCTTTCCTTCCCTTTACAGCTTTTTTTTCAATGAACTGTGAATTAAGACTACTTACAAAGGGAAAAGAGAGCTTAAGTTGTATAAGTTTTGTTTTCTGAAGAGGAAGTATGCTAATGAAGTTTCAAATTCTTGGAGAGTTGAAATTATTTCAGAACTTTTGGTATCTCCTAGCACAGTTCTGAGTTTGTAGTAGCAATTCCATAAATATTTATTAAACAGGATGAGGTTATTTATAACAATGTCAGTGGGGGAAATGAGTCCAAATCTCTGAACTTTAGACAGAGGCTGGGTTTGGATAAACTTTAGGAGGGGAGTGTTCCAAAGGTTTATATGAGGGTGTTGACTTGAGTAATCCTTTAATAAATAATAACTGTGTACAAACACAGAAATGGGTGCAGAGGGTTATAAGTTTGTGGCATGAGGTAGAAGGGATGTGATTAGTTTTCTCATGGTCCTTCACTCTTGCAAGTGGTTCCTGCTTCAATAATTCACTCAGCATCTAAGGTCCACTGCTGAGTGATAACACAGAACTTGTTGACTGAGAGCTGGATTGTTTTATAAGGAGCCCTGGTGGTGCAGAGTTAAGTAGTTTGCCGTTAAATGAAATGTTAGCAGTTCAAACCCACCCAGAGGCTCCTCAGAAGCCCTGATAATCTGCTCCCATGACATTTACAGCCCAGAAAACCCTACTGAACAGTTTTTACTCTGTCCCATGGGTGCAACAGCACCCAACAACGATAACAACAGCATCCATTTACGATCTCTAGGTGGCACTAGCAGTTTGCGGTTGGCTGCTAACCTAAGGGTTGGTGGCTTGAAACCATCCAGTGACTCATGGAGGAAAGTCCTGGTGGACTTCTTTCATAGAGATTACAGTCGAAAGAGCCCTACGGAGAACTTCTGCTCTGGAACACAGGGGCTCGCCATGGGTGAGAATTAACCTGATGGCAACGGGTTTTTTTTTTTTTTTTTTTTTTTTTTTTTGTGAGCATCCTTTCCTTATTTCCCAAAACACTTCAAACAGAAATTTGTGTTCAGTATTCCTTCCTCCTCTGTTTGACTATGTGCTACAGGGAAGGTTGGTTCCAGGCACAGAGAATGCGTCCTGATTGCTTTAAATCAGCACTGGTAGACTCATAACCTATTGCTGATTCCAAATACTCGACCACTACACCACCAGGGTTCATGGTATATCCATCATCCTTGCCAATAACTGGTTCATATGTGGTATGTGACCTGGACCTAGTGATAGTCTGCTGCAAAGCTCTTGGGAGAACTTTCTTTGATCCTACAAGAGACCCACAGAAAGAAATGGTTTCTCCCCTCTCATGATCTAGTAGTAATTGGCTTTAATGTCTGGATTTGCACAGTCAACTGTGATCATGAGGGGAGGCAGCCCGAGGCATTACCTAACACATCATAGATATCAGAGAAGGTGGAAAAAGAGTTAAGTCCTTGCTAGCTTTATTGAGTTGATGAATTATTACTTGTGGGTTTATTGTATGTGGAATAGTATATTGACTGACTGACTTTTTGTGTGGCACTTTGAATTTTCTAGTTTGCACAGGGTTACCAGGAACTCTGGTGGCATAGTGCCTAAGGCATTTGACTGCTAACCAGAAGCCTGGTGGTTCAAACCCACCAGCCACTCTGTGGAAGGAAGACTGGGCAATCTACTTCCGTAGTGATACTGCCTCAGAAACCCAAGGAGGGGGTGCTATGATTCCGATCTGATTCGATGGCAGTGGGGTATAGTGTTACCAGATTTAACAAATAAAAATAAAGGATAGTGAGTTAAATTTGAATTTCAGATAAACAATGAATAACTTTTTGTACAAGTATGTACAATGAGATATTTGTTCCATGCAATATATATACATACTTACACCAATTTTTCTTTCTGGGATCCTTTAGCATTTTATCTGGTAACTCTATACTTTCAGTTAAAATTAGTCTAGCTAATTCAGGGATGAAAGGCTTTTCTCAAGTCCTATATTTCTTTAAAAGTAGCACTAGTGATGTAACACCTAAGGCATTTGACCACTAACCAGAAAGTTGGCAGTTCAAACCCACCAGCCACTCCAGAAGGAAGACTGGGCAATCTACTTCCTAGATTTACTGCCTCAGAAACTCAACAGGGATTGCTATGAGTCAGAATCAACTTGATGGCAGTGGGTATACGTCCTAGAAGTAAAAGGTTAAAGCAGATCTTCTCAGTTTATTTACTCATTGCAGTTTGAGAACACATATTTGAAATGCAGCCTTATATTCTCAAGAGTTAACCAAAAATGCCTGCAGTACTTTTCTTCCTGAGGCTTGTCAATAAATCTTCACCCAGACTTGAAATTTTATTGTGATACATATTAACAGTGGAAGAAGTCAGACAGACCTTAGAATCTCAGCTTCATCACTTACCAGCTGTTTGCTAAAAAACTCAAGACTCACTGCCATTGAGTGGATTTGAACTCTCAGTGACCCTCATTGGGTTTCCAAGCCTGTAAATCTTTATGGAAGTAGAATGCCCCATCTTCCTCCCATGGAGTAGCTGGTGTGTTTGAACCGCTGACCTTCTGGTTAGGAGCCAAATGCCTTATTCACTGTGTAACCAGAGCTCCTTACTAGCTGCATGGCTCTGGACAAATTTCACCATATACATGAAATCATGTATCTTATGTGTGATGAGATACATCTTATAAAGCATTTACTAAGTCAGGCATATATTACTTGCTCTATAGGAGGGGCTGCTATGACTTGGGACTGACTCAAGGGCAATGAGGTTTTTTTATATGTATTAGACCTTTTCCTGTGTTGATTGTGAGAAACTGTCTGAAGTATAATTTTAATGTCCTATACTAAGAAGCAAAGAGCCCTCTGGCGACTTAGTGGATAAGGCATTTGGCTGCTAGCCACAAGGTTGGCAGTTCAAACCCCCCAGCTGCTCCACGGGAAGATGATGAGGCAATCTACTTCTGTAAAAATTTACAGCCTTGGAAACTCAACGGGGGTCACCATGAGGCAGAATTGACTCAATGGCAGTGGGTTTGGTTTGGTTTATACTAAGAAGCAATACAAATTGATTAATCCTACCAAACCTCTGTACTGTTCCACCCCCCTGCGTATCTTTTGCAGAATGAGTGGAATAAGATATGGGTGAATGAGGTGCCTTGTGGAATGTAGAACCTGTATCCCCTTACTGCATAGCTGAGGTGTTCCTCCTGACTCCGGGACTGAGGCATATGAGATTGTTCAGGAAATGGAAGATAACATTATTATAAAGATTATTGTTACCTAAACAAAAGAAGCATAGACTTGGCTCCTCCTGGAGGACAGAGACCATCTCATTCTGAGTATCTTCAGTATCCGGCAGAATGGGTGCCATACATTCAGATGCTATACATTCCATAGGAATGACTGCCTCTCTCGTGGGCAATGAATAGACCCTACAATCTTCCTAGTGTGTTTTCCCACATTCAAACCATCATATCCATCCTGAGATTTTTCTATCCTCAGAAATGACAGCTGTGATGTCAGAATGACAGCTGTGATGTGGGTCTCATTGTGTTTCTATAATCCTGGAGAAGAGAAGAATTGGAGAGGGAGGGGATGGCAGCTGCCCTCCAGGGGTTGGAGGGCTGTCAGACGGGAGAAGAGCTTGCTTATGCTATGTACTCCAAAGGGCAGAACCAAGGTCACGGCTTAGACGTTCAGGAGAGGAATGGTCAAGTTTGAGCAATCAAAGCCACCCAGTACTGCAGTGCCTCAAATGTGGTGAGATGCCTTCTACAGAAGGCATTGACTCACAGACTAATAAATATTACAGCAGTAACAGCAGCTTTATTTTCTTCCTAACTTCTAAAATGGGGCTATTAATCCCAATTCCTCAACTCTCAGGTGAGATATTTGATCCAGCTAAACCTGAAGAGACTCTTCTGTTAGTTTTCAAGCAGCCGTAAAGGGGTCAAGCAGCAACAATTGTGAGGATGGCGCAGGATGGGGCAGTGTTTTATGCTGTTGTATGTTGGGTCACTACGAGTCAGACTTGAATTGATGGCACCTAACAGCAACATAAAAGAGCTACTTGCAGTGGTCTTCAAATTTTGCTGCAGAATACAATTACCCAGGGAGCTTTAAAAAATCCCAAAGCCTGGGCCACACTTGCAGAGATTCTGATTTAATTAGTGTGGGGTGTGGCCTGAGCATAAGGATTTTTTCATAGCTCCCCAAGTGATTCAAATGTGCAGCAAATTTGAGAACTACCAAACAAGTCTGAAAGTTATGATACTGGATTCTAGTTTGGAATGTGATTTAAATAAGGCATGACTTTGAGCAACTTCTTTAACTTCCCTTAGTCTCCTATCAGAGGTGGATTACCCGATAAACATGGGTTTATTTGTGCTCACTTATTAATTTACAGTGAAAAATTTCACATGGTATGGTGAAACTATTCACTACAGATTAGTAAGTAAGCACAAGTAAACCTGTGCTTACCCTGTTTACTGGATACTTCATCACTGTCAGGGATTGTAAATTTGAAAAGAGGCTTGGACTCCATAGGAGGGTGCTGTGAGGTTGGAAGACAGACAGATGTCAGCCATATCTGGAAGCACCATCTTTGGTGTGGTAAAAAAATTGTGAAATTGTTCACTATAGATTAGTAAGTAATCATGAGTAAGTCTGTGCTTACCTAGCTTACGTGGTAATTTGACACTGGCCAAAGTCCTATTTATCAAAAAGGGACCTCTAAAGCACCTTCCTCTGAAACTTTTATTATTTTAGGGCAGCTGGCTTTTGAAGATTTATGAATTGAGGATGGGGCACTTAGCTGCCTTCTAGAAATAGTGAAAGACCTCGGTTCAGAGACATGGGGATCATTTGCACTGTTTGGGGATATTTTGGTCCATTTTAATGGTAGTCATAGATTCCCCTTGCTTACCGATGTAAGCATTCAGAAAGCCATAGTTTCAGCCAGCTTTTGCTTAATACAGGCTTACACCACAATTTGCCAAGCAAATCATAGAGGATGGAAGAAAGTAGCTTTCTTTTCTCTTCTCCTTGATAACAGAGGGTGCTCTGTTGTCAGAGTTCTTATCATCTGGTGGATGGCTAGCTGGATTTCTTTGTACTTTTTTCATTTGTAGTCCCCCCCTCCCCCAAAGGTGTTATGTTATCTGTATTTCTGTTTATTCATAGTTATTGTTGAAGTTTAAAATGTGGAATATCACAAGGCATAAAATATCAGCATCTCACGGGGGTGGGGGTGGGGGGGTGGGGGCGGGGGTATGACCCAGTGATTTTTATTTTTAAGCAAGAAACTTCTTACTTCCAAAAGGAAAAGTACTTTTGGAAGGATAGTCTCCTATTGTTACTTTAACACTTCCTGAAATTCTAATTTTTTTAAAAATTTTTCCTCCCAAAGATCCAATACTGTGTATACATTTCAAGATAAACAACCCAGTTAAAACTCAACCCATCTTATCAGGAGAAGCTGTAAAAACTCCGGATGACTTATGAAAGAGTTAAAAATGTTCTCTTCTTCTTCTTGATGTCAGACCTGGACACACTCTTTGCTATTGAAGTATATGCCATTAGCACACTATGGAAGTGGGAAAGAACTACTTTTTTAAATCGCGAGGGCTGCAAAGCAGTAAGAAGGATCACAGGGCACCACGTCAGTGACAAGTTACAGGAGGTGGTTTCCCAAAGGTTGTGAAAACTAGTTCCCCACGGCAGGAATTGGGTTGGGCCACTCCTTCACCCCCCTTCTCAAACACAAATATTTTCATATAATAAAAGCCTGTTTCCCTATGGTTATAACCCAGCCTCCTTTCCTCCGACACTTAACATTTTCAAGGGGTTTATTGCGTGTACGTTTCCAAAGTTCCTAGGCTTTATCTCTTTCTTGATCATATCTTGTAGAGGTGAGGCGCCCCCCTGAGAACTCAGGCTGGGTGAGGGGACAAGAAACACCCACTAGGACCCAACCCCGGCAGCCAGCGGCCGGAGCATGCGCTGAGAGTTTGTGCAGCTGGCCCCGGCTGCCGCCGCTGCCTCGTCCGGACTTGGCGAGGACTTGGGAGGGACAGCGGCGCTGGGAGGTGGCTTAGCAGAGACTTTCCAGCAACTGCTGCCCAGGACGCTTTTTTTTTTTTTTTTTCCTCTCCCTTTTCCCAGGAGGCGGCGGCGACGGCGTGGGGAGAGGAAGAGAAGGAAGCGTATCCAGTTGGAGTCAATGCAACCCCTCGGCTGTCCGGGAGGAGCGTCCTGGCCCCGATGAGCCCCCGTCGCGCGTCCCCGACTGTGCCCCGGCGGCAGAGGGGCGCGGGGCCCAGCGCCGACGGTGAGTGCCGCGCGTCTCTTGTCCTTCCTGCAGCGGTCCCGCCAGGCGCTGACTGCTCTGGGCT
>NW_006921946.1:2267109-2269416 GCF_000298275.1 Orycteropus afer afer
GAGCGGGGTCGCGGCCCGGCCGGGGGTAGGTGGGTGTGAGCGCGAAGCCCGGCGCCTGCACAGCTGCGCCGACCCTTATTCCCCGGCGCCCCGCCCGTCCCCCGCTCCGGGATAATCCATCATCTGTGGCCCGAAAACCTCATTTCTCACGTTCTTCCAAAGAAATCCAAGTCTCGGGGCGGAATCCCAGCTCGGCGCGGCGCCCTCTCTGGTCCTGTGTGTTCACACCACATTGCGGGACGGGGTGAGGGGCGCGGGGGCTGGGGCCGGGAACTGTCCTCAGCGCAAGGGCACTCACGCCTTCGGGCTGCCGGCGGCGCCTGTGACGTGTCCGGGGGGGACAGTCTAGTTTCCAATCTTCGGGATAGTTCGGAGCAGAACGGTCCCCGAGGAGGGGCGTGGATGCAGGGAGGTTTTAAAGAGCATTTCATCAGAATGCAGAGGGCACCGCCTCGTGTCCCCTGAGAACAGAGTCTACTGTGCGCCTTCCATTCATCCGGGGAGTCGATCTCTTCTCTTCCCAGCAGGTGTTATCTGGAGTCGGTCCGGACGTCTGGGAAGTTTCGGTTACAATTTTGACTGTAACAAATGATTTTTGATGAAGCGATGGCTCGAATGAACCAGATTTCATGCACTCTGGACCCAGCTGAGGAGCCCTGGTGGCGCAGTGCTTAAACTCTCAGCTGCTAACCAAAACGGTCGATGGTTCGAACCCACGAGAGAAAATTGAGGCAGCTTGCTTCCGTATAGAATAACAGCCTTGAAAACCCTATGGGACAGTTCTACCCTGTCTTATTGGGTCGCTTTGACTCGGAGTCAACTCCACGGCAGTAAGTTTGGTTTTGGTTCTGGGGACACAGCTGAGGGCTGGCAGAGGCGGGCAGGGTGGGGGGTGGGGAGCGCGGTGGTGAGAGATCCTGTGTGGTTCGCTGCAGATCGCTGGTGCTGCCTTGCCCGCGGGGTTAGGATGTGGTGAAAGGATGGGGCTACTCCCTCCCCGGGCTCACAATGGCCAGAGAAGATTCCGTCAAGTGCCTGCGCTGCCTGCTGTACGCCCTCAATCTGCTCTTTTGGGTAAGTCATACAGTTTCTGTGCCCCAACAGGTGGGGACGGCTGGACCCGGTTTACTGCAGCCACCAGATAATGCGCCAAAGGGCATGGCTCAGCATGAATTAATTACATGGGATCACACCTTCCATTTTTCAGAGAAGTCAATTTTGACCTTCTTAAAATGCCTTTGATCTAGCTCAAGTTCCACTTGTAATTGGAAAAAAGAAATCCGCTACTGGATGCTAGTGGCAGTAAAATTAGACTTGGAGTTAATCTCGGGATATAAATAAATGCACGTGCTTGTGCTTGTAGATAAAAAATCATGACATACTACTTAGGGAACTGCTTGTTTTCAGGAATTTCAGATAACTGTACAAGCCATAATTTTTTTCTTTACATCATCTTAGCCTATAAAATCTGGTTGGGGTAAGCAGTCTTAGCATGCTTTTGCAGGGATCTGTACCCAGATATCCTATCAAAAGGGAGAGTACATTTTTCTAGGGATTCCATACAGTCTGAAAAGGTGGTTTTCATGTGACTGCTTCCAAGTTGGCAAAGTTTTAGGGAATTTTCTGTATGCTTTTGGAAAAATCCCATCACCTTCATTTAAGGAAATAAAATACATAAAATTTAACAAGCTCATGGAAATCTTTATGTCTGCCTCATGAACTAGTGACTTTTTATGCTCTATGCCCAGGCATAAATTTTCATTAAATGTTATTATTAATTATATTAATATTTATAAAATTGATGACGAAAATCTAAAAGGTGAAACTTTGAAAGTGGCTTTAGGAAGCTGTCATGCTTGAACAGATTTTTCTTTTTTTTTAAAATTACATTTTGTGTTCTGTTAATGATTTATATTCAAAATGTTCTGTGAGAAATTTTAACGTGCAGTTTATTTATTTGGCTGGCTGGCTGGTGTTTCTCACTGCCGTCAAGTTGGATCCAACTCATAGCAATCCCTCCTTGGGTTTTCGAGGCGGTATGTCTATGGAAATAGATTCCCAGTCTTCCTTCCAAGAACCACCAGCCTTATGGTTAGCAGTCAGATGCCTTAGGCAGTATGGCTGGCTGGCTGGTGTTGACCAGCCTTTTTTCAGAGGTCTTTGCATGTGATCTCTACATCAGGACAACTTGGTAAAGCAGCTCCTTATGGATGGCACCATTTTAGGGTGACAGTTTAAGCCTTACTACGCTATGAGTCGGGGCCGACTCGACAGCACATAACAACAACAACAACAACAACAACAACA
>NW_006921946.1:2271551-2294112 GCF_000298275.1 Orycteropus afer afer
TACATCCTCGAATTACTAAGATTTTTTTGTTCAACACAGATTAATACTTTGAAAAGTTTCTTAACAATCTGTTTGGTGTGTGTGGAGGCGATAAATAAAAACATTTAATAAAAAGTTTGCTTTTCTGAGAGAAACATTGTTGCTTAAGAATACTTGCTCCTGAAATTGTTCCAAGGCCCTTTGTGTTTCTGGAGAATTTTAAATGCCATTCCATTGTTGTTGTCTGCATTTCTACTTCACGGGAGTGTGTGGGTGTTCTGTTACCTGTTTATCTAGCTTTCTACTTTGGGAGCTTCCCTGTTTCCCCACATGTGGTGGTTTTCTCCTTTTCCATATTCTCCCACCATCACCTCTCCTACAACAATGTAATCCATGTTAACAGCCTAGTATGCATCACTCTGTATTTTTCTTTATTTCCTTTGAAGTTATATTTACCCGTACTTGTCCATATGTGTCCATTCAAATATATGTACACTCATGAGTTCTTTTTAAATTGTTTTTGTCATTTGGGTTAGATTTCCAAGAGTGGGATTTCTATGTCAAAAGGTTTGTGATAACACCAATAACAAAATGTTGTTATGTGCTGTTGAGTCGGACCCGACACATAGCGACCCCTCCTTGGGTTTCCAAGGCGGTATCACTATGGAAGTAGATTGCCCAATCTTCCTTCTGAGGAGTGGCTGCTGGATTTGAAACCACCAGCCTTTTGGTTAGCAGTCAAGTGCCTTAGGCACTATGCTACCAGAGCTCCCACCAATAACAAAATAGATAATGTCTTATAGTGCTTACTCTGTGTAGCAGTGAAAAAAGAAAGAAGAATTATACACACACAAATACATACAACATTCATCTGTCAGTTTGTTGTACTGTGGTGGTTTGTGTGTTGTTGTGAGGCTGGAAGCTATGCCACCAGTATTTCAAATACCAGCAGGGTCACCCATGGTGCACAGATTTCAGCAGAGCTTCCAGACTAAGACAGACTGGGAAGAAGGATGAGGCCATCCACTTCTAAGAAACTGACCACTGAAATCCTTATAAATAGCAGTGAAACACTGTTTAATATATTACTGAGGGACCAGCAATGTCTTGTTCTGTTCTACATAGGGTTGCTCTGAGTTGGAGCCAACTCTATGGCACCTAACAACACAACAGCATGTAAGTATATATATATACACACATACACACACTATCCATTTGGATTTGTTCTAAATAGTTTGTCTGTGGATAAATGGTTTGTCTGTTGATCATTGTTGATCAATGGTTTGTCTGTTGTTTCTATTGTTGCTGTTAGGTGCCATCGAGTTGGCTCCAACTCATAATGACTCTACATTGTTGTTGTTATTGTTATGTGCCGTCGAGTTGGACCTGACTCATAGCGACCCCTCCTTGGGTTTCCAAGGCGGTATCACTATGGAAGTAGATTGCCCCATCTTCCTTCCGAGGAGTGGCTGGTGGGTTTGAATTACCAGCCTTCTGGTTAGCAGTCAGGTGCCTTAGTCACTACACTACCAGAACTCCCAATGTACAACAGAACAAAACACTACTTGGTCCTGTACCAGCCTCACAATCCTTGCTATACCTGAGCCCGTTGTTGCAGCCACTGTGTCAGTCCATCTTGTTGAGGGCCTTCTCCTTTTTTGCTGACCCTCCACTTTACCGAGCTTGATATCCTTCTCCAGGGAATGTTCCCTTCTGACAACATGACCAAAGTAGGTGAGATGAAGTCTGGGCATTCTCGCTTCCAAGGAGCATTCTGGCTGCACTTTTTCCAGGAGAGATTTGTTAGTTCTTCTGGCAGTCCATGGTACTTTCAGTATTCTTCTCCAACACTACAACTCAAAAGCATCAACTCTTCCCTCTATTGCTATATAATAATTAAATTCTTAGTATCGTTAAATACATCCTTTTATTCTTTTAAAGCATTTTCATTCCTTATTTTTTCCTTATGAAGTTTAAGATTATTTCATCTAATCAAAAATATTTGTTGGAATTGTGTGAACTGTGGATGCTAACTTTGAGAAAATTGCTACTATTCTTTGAGTGATGAAGCAGTGTTGGTGGCTCCCACATTTATTACTGAGTCAGAAGCATTTTGCACCTTGTGCTGGGCACATTCTTAAGCTGCCTTGCATTACTCTCTCATCTACTTTCCCATAAAACAGTGTCTGGGTTTTTTTTTTTTTTTTTAATTCTCATTTTATAGGTTAAAGAAAAAAACTTGTACCCAGAGAAGTTCAATAACTTGTCAGTACATACCAAACCAGGGATTCAAAGTTCATTTCCCCCGCCAAGTGCAGCAGGAGCAACACTACTGGAAACGGTTTTGGTTTATTTGCAGCAGAGAGGTAATGTAAACATCCTGAGGAGGAGGGGATTAGCTCTGCACCTGCCCATCCCCAGTCCTCTGAGCAGTGCGTCTCCAGCCTCAGTGTGCACAGGAGTCACCTGAGCATCTTGCAGAAATGCGCATTCTGATTGGTGGGTCTGGGTTTGCACCTGGTAGTCTGCATTTCTAAAAAGCTCCTCCACGCTGCTGCTGCTGCTGCTGGCCCCACGCTTTGAGGATCAGGATTTTAGTACCTGCTTTTTGTTCTCATTGGAGTGAGAAGTAGAACAAACCAGTGTAGCATGTGAATCCTACTTCTTAAACCAGACTTCTCACCCTGGGTATGGAGAGAGCAAATGTTTTCCCCTTTGCTCTTGCAGGATTGAGAAACCTGCTCTCATTACCTGTGTGCTCAAAAGCTGTAACCTTTTTCTCTCCCCTCTGCATTTTTGATAGACCCATTCTTACCTGTTTGTACTGTTGGGATACTCTCTTTCTTTCTCTGTCTCACAAGGACTTTAGGGAAAAGAAAAATAATTCTTAATTGGGAAAACACTAGGAGTCTCTAGTATTATATTTTGTGTTCTGGGAGTTGAAAATCAAATGGAGTGATTTTTAAAATAAATACTTGAATATTTAATTTTTTGAAAAGTGCTAGACATCCATATGTCTCACAGGAAACAATTCTCAGCACATTCAGGATCACAAATGCATCATGTTATCTTCATTGCCATGGATTCAGTCACGTGGGTTTGCATTATGTTGAGTGGCTCTTCTGTGTTATGGAGAAGTGTGATTTCAGTACAGCTAAACTGGAATTGGCAGGGGGATAATGGGCTGCTAGGTTTGTCATGAGTGTTGTGGGCTTGTAATGAGAGGGAAGATATAGGGCCCACAGGGGGACATAGGACATAGTGCATATGAGTAAACTGTCCCTTGAGGTCCCTTGGGACTATAATTCACCTTCTGTCCATGATGGAGCAAGGCAGTGGCTTATCTTTTCACCAAAAATTTTGAATTTTACTGTTTAAATGATGTATCATTTGGGTAAGTGAATACTTTCCTCCAGTTGTGAAGACAAGTTCTATGGCTTTATGATATGAATGGTTATTGTTCTTGTTGTTGTTGTTATGTGTTGTCAAGTCAGACCTGACTCATAGCGACCCCTCCTTGGGTTTCCGAGGTGGTATCACTATGGAAGTAGGTTGCACAACCTTCCTTCCGAGGAGTGGCTGGTGGGTTTGAACCGCCAACCTTCTGGTTAGCAGTCAAGTGCCTTAGGCACTATGCCACCAGAGCTCCTGGTTATTGTTCTTAGAGGATAATTTCTGTCTGATGTTACAAATAGGGACAAAGATTCTCCTTACAATTCCTAAAATCGGTTAACATAACATTCCTCAAATACATGTATTTTTATTATTTTATGGAAGTGTAATTTCCAACCCTCGTTTCTCAGATAATCAGATTAGAATCACATCTTTCACTTACATTACTCCAGATGGTAGCGATCCAGAGGAATTCCCCTAATTAACCAGTCCCTGTGTGGTGCTCATGGTTAATGTGCCTGCCGCTAACCAAAAGGTTGGTAGTTCAAGTCTACCTAGAGATGCCTCAGAAGAAAAGTGTAGTGATCTATTTCCAGAATTATCCATAATTGAATACCCTCTGTAGCTCAGTTCTACTTGGACACACATGATGTTGCCATGAGTCAGAATCAACTTGATGACAGCTGGTACTGGTACTCTGATTAAATGTGAAAGTAAACTTACAAATAAAAGTCTAAAAAGGGCACAGGAAGTCTAGGTGACACTTTTAGGGAAAATGCAAAGTAGATGAATATTCTGATTCCCTAGTACTACTCTGACAGGAATAGACCACAAATAGGATGGCTTGAACAAAAAGGAGTTTATTCTCCAACAGTTTGGAGGCTTTAAGTCCTAGTTCAAAATGCCATGCTCTAGGGGCTGGGTGATAGCCCCTCCACCTAGGGCTTCAGCTCTGCCTCCTGCTCCCAGCCCACTGGAGCTAGAGGCATTTCTTCACTCAGACAGCTGCTGGCTGCTGAGACTGACAAGCCCAAGGTTGACAAGTAAAAAGGCACAGTCCTGATGTTACCAAACCACATGGCAGGCCATTAATTCAAGTCCATTAAAAGTTCCAAGGTTGGCAGACCACGGCAGGCTACTGAACAACAACTTGGCTGTGTGCAGGATTCAAGCATGCCATAAGCTAGAGACCATTCCCAAAGCTGTTTCTTATATATAGGAAGCAGACCACATACCCAAAAACAGCTACTCAGCTGCTCCAATAGATTCTACCATGGAGTTAATTACCAATCTCACAATGGGGAGTAACTATTCAGCTGCTCAGCCATTCAACCAGGACCAGCCAACTTGACACACAAACTTTACCACAATGAAGCAACAGAAGATTCA
The DNA here is from genome assembly GCF_000298275.1 of Orycteropus afer afer. Lineage (NCBI taxonomy): Eukaryota > Metazoa > Chordata > Mammalia > Tubulidentata > Orycteropodidae > Orycteropus > Orycteropus afer. The sequence continues at coordinate 2,276,313 of NW_006921946.1, forward strand.
GTATTATGTTTGTTTTTCTCTGGCCACCTCTAGTGAAACTCAGATGTTTGACATATATAGACCCTGAAAATAAAATCCAAGATTCTTGGCAAGTTGAGGTTTGCTTTCACACAGCATTTCTATACCAAAACAAGAAAAACCCATTGCCATCAAGTCAATTTGGCCTCATAGAGACCCAATAGGACAGAGTAGAACTGTGCCAGAGAACTTCCAAGGCTGCCATCTTTATGGAAGCAGACCATTTCATCTTTTTCCTGTAGCGCTGCTGGTGGGTTCAAACCATCTAACTTTTGGTTAGCAGCTAAGTGCTTAACCGCTGCACCACCAGTAGTCCTGGCATTTCTGTAAGAAAGCCAAAAAGCAAACTCACTGCTGTTGAATTTGATCCGACTCATAGCGAACCCTCCTTGGGTTTCTGAGGTGGTATCACTAGAAGTAGATTGCCCAGTCTTCCTTCTGAGGAGGGGGTGGTGGGTTTAAACCATACTACTTTTAAAGTTGATGCACCCCCCTTCACATTGTGAATGGCATAAACATTTTCTTGAACTTTTAACCATGATAAATTCCTTTAGTCTCAGGGACAAAACTGGTAACACCTTTTTATCCGTTGTTTCTCCACTGAGTCGACACTCAAGCCTTTGCATGCTTCCTAAGGAATGCTTTTTGAGAACAAGTCCATGGAGGATTCCTTGGAGTGCATCCCTGCTATAGATGGGAGCAGGAGGCCCTCGTTTACCCACCCCCACTCAGAGAACAATCACAAGCTAGGTGGGGGTGGGCTGGAGGCTACCATAGTTGGACTGCTCAGGTTAGAGGGCAGTATTTTACCCTTCCTTCTGTTATCTGCTGGGTCTGTATGGTGACCATATAATTTATCATCTAAACCAGATAATTTTGAGAGTAAAGTGGAGGGAATATCTACTAATAATACACCAGGACAGCACAGGCTTACAGTGGAGCTGTCCTGGTCAGACCAGGATGTATGGTTACCCTATCTGTTGGGCACCATGTTGCTCTTTAAACACTATATCAGAAGAACAGATAATGAGCTAGTTCCCGGGTGCCCCTGGTGTATGCAGCTCTAATTGGTGCACTTCAATGTGTAGGTGAACTCACAAATCATCATCAGACCTCATTTCAGCCATCATTCACATTGTCTGTTTTTTCTAGAATTAGCCAATAATGTTATCCACTTTTTCTCTTTTCTGCTGCTCATCTGTGGTGGAAGTGGGGCTGGTGAGACATGAACTGAGAAAAAGGCAGAGGGGAACAGGCACAGAAACAGAAAGCAGGTATGTGACTAGGCAGGACTTACACGGGGCTGCCCACCCCCAGGTAATCGAGGAGTGAGCTTTCTTTTAGAAAGATAGAGAGCTGCTGTCACAGCACCTGTGTCTCATGGCGACCTTATGTACAAGAGAATGAAATGTTGCCCATACCTGCATCACCCTCACCCTTGCTGGCAGGTTAGAGCCCCTCCTATAGCTGTGGCGCCAGTCCATGTCACCTCACCTCGTTGGCCCTCTGCTTAACCAAACTGATGTCCTCCTGCAGCCACCACTCGCTCTTGATGACACGTCCAAAGCAAGCAAGTCGGTGTTCTGTTGGGGTTCATGGGTTCTCATTGACTAATTTTTGGAGTTTATCACCAGGCCTTTCTTGAAACCCAGTCTGTCTGAGTCTGGAAGCTCTGCTGAACCTGTCCACCAGGGGTGATCCAGTTGGTAGTTGAAATACCAGTGACATAGCTTCCAGCATCATACTGTTTTTGTTGTTATGTGCTGTCTCATAGAGACTCCTCCTTGGGTTTCTGAGGAGGTATCACTATGGAAGTAGATTGCCCAACCTTCCTTCCCAGGAGTGCTGGTGGGTTTGAACTGCCAGCCTTCTGGTTAGCAGTCAAGTGCCTTAGGCACTACACCACCAGAGCTCCTTCCAGCATCATAAAAACTTGTAAGCAATCACAGTACAGTAGATCCCCAGGTTACTAGCATCCGACTTACAGACAACTTGTACTTGTCCTTTAAACTTACGTAAATTTTTCCTCACTTTGAAATGATTGAACCAACTCCTAGTGAAAAAACTCTTCAGCACAGTCATCTTCTAAATCATTGAAAAAGGTCAAAGAAGAACTGTATGTGCCTGCTCCGGCTTACTTACAAATTGGACTTAAAGATACACTTAGGAATGGATATTATTCTAGCATGGGCATGGCCTGTGTGACAAACTGACACATCTTACCTTTACAAGTGGTAGATCTTACCTTTATATGCTAATAAAGAACAAGTTGAATCCTTTTTTTTTTTTAAGAAGAAAAAAAAAAATGAAATAGCTTCTAGTCCAGTTTCTCTGTTTGCAGGATAAGTTCCGAAAGTTTGAATTACTCGTGCAACTTTTCTTTGTAGAGACAGGACTGTAACTAAGATGCAGACCTCTCCTTTACATTCTAGTTTTTGATAACAGATTTTACATGAAAGGAAAAGTTCAGATAGGTGCTTTTAGGTATCTGTCATTCTTGAACAGAAATTGTTTATGTCACTGTCACCTTGTGTGAGATTATGTGTTAATGTATGGCAGACATTTGAAATATTTTAAAGCTTGTGTTTTGACTGTGATCTTACTATTTTGAGCAAACTATATGTTTGATAGTAAATTTAGAGAATTTTCATATATGTATATATATACATATGTACAATTCTGATTTAGAAAACAGACTTGTTTTTGCATTAGAATCTAGCAGAACCAGAGTATGACCCTAACACACACATTTCATGTTTCTAAATGTTGATTGAGGGCTAGCATTTTCTGAATGTTTTGTAAGGCAGGATGAGTTAAATGTCCTCCTGTAGGTAGTATATTAAATATATTTCTGTAAAGTAATACTTGTGTTGTCTTCTAACTAGTTCCTTAAGCTTAAAATAACATTTTGCAGTATGGAAGTCAGTGTAAGGAACAATAAACCTAATTACATATGGTAACTGCAATGTTCCTCATAAGTTAGTCATTGTGAGTCACCGTTGAAAGATTATTTTCGTAACTAATTTGGAAAATTAGCAGAAAATGCCATTATCCGTAAGGAGTCCTGAATTACTCACTTCAGTTGCATGTCTAGATTTAATACCACCAGGCTTGGTTACTGGGGTGACCTGTTCTCATTTTTGTTTCATTTCTTGCTGTGGGCACACACTCTGTTGTTACTGTTATCACTGGCTCAACCCAGTGGGTAAAATCACTCTTTGAGAATGAAACTGTCCTCATACATTTAATGCTGCTGGAATTGATGCCGTGAGGAAAGGCAGTTTATTCTCAGACGTACTTGTTGACTGTAGGATAAGGCTTTGCACTGATATTATTTATTTTGACTAATACTCTGTGCACAGCTGCAATGCTTGGGTTCACTCCTATAAAAAAAATAAAAAATAGAGCAACAGGGCAGAGTAAAACCCAAAGTTTGTCATTTAAAGGACTTTTGAGAAAAAACTAACCCAGTTTCTAACCTACTCTATGAATCTTTGAGGCAGTCATAATGCAGGCGTCTCTCTACTGAAACATTTCCAGTGATAGAAAACCTAGCTCTTATTCAAGCATCTCCCAGTTTTGTTAAGGATCTCTGATAGTTAGCTCATCTACTCATTTAAAACCATCTCTCTTTAATTATTCTTTAATTTAGCCATCTAAAATGTATTAAGCTGCAGGACTGGGCTGGTACATTACTACATGATGGGCCTAGAAAGATGAATAAGCGATGGTCTGTGCCCTCAAGGAGGTAACAATTCTTTTGGGAAGAGGTGAAGCCAAACCAAACCCATTGAGAGAGTCAGTTTCAACTCCGGGCAACCCTGTGTTTTACCAGTGGAACTGCTCCATAGGATTTTCTTGGTTGTAATGTTCACGGAAGTAGATTAGCAGGCCTTTTTTCGTGGTACCCTTGGATAAGTTCAAACGGCCAACCTTTGGGTTAGTAGTTGAGCCCAGACTGTGCCACCTAGGAGCCTAGTGGAGTGAGATGATGTTGTTAGGTGCCCTTGAGTCAATTTCAACTCACAGCAGCCCATGTGACAGAGTAGAATGCCCCATAGGTTTTCAAGGCTGAGTCTTTGTGGGAACACATCTCCATGCCTTTTTCCTATGGCACATTGGATAGGTTTGGACCACCAGCCTTTTGGTTGGATAAAAATGGGAAATGTGAGAATTGTTCTATAGGTCTGTACAAATGATATTGAGGAAGAGGAGGCCCGTGGCTAAGGAGGGAGTTGGGAGGTAGTCTTTACACTATAGCTGGTATTTGAACTGGCCTTTAAGTTTTGGTAGAGGTTACTTGAGTGATTGGGGGGGTGGTTAGGGGAAGGCTGGGGTGGGATGGCACCCCAGGCAGAGCAAACCACATAGAGGCACTGAGCAAAAAGCACAGAGGCATTGGGAGATCTGTGTGGTGCCTTTTGGAAAAATGCAAGTAGTTGTTTGTGGTCCGCATACAATGTGTGTGGGAAGGAGCTTGCAGGAAACAGTGTTGAAGAGAGGTTAAAGGGTGACTGCAAAAGCCTTTGTGCAGCCTACTAAAAAGTTTTAGTTTTATTCCCTAGGAGAGAGCTGAGGGAAGAGGGATAAAGGGGCAGTGGGAGAATTCCCCTTTTCTATGTGGGGGACCTGAGTTTGGTTCTTGGCCAGTGCACCTCCTTGCAGACCTCATCTGTCACTGGGGCCTGTGTGTTTCCATGATGTTGGACAGGTTGCAGCAGAGCATCCAGACTAAATAGACTAGGAAGAAAGGCCTGGCAATCGACTTTTGCGAATCAGCCAGTTACAAGCTGATGGATCACAATGGTCTGATTGATGACTGGCCATGGGATGGTGCAGGACTGGGCAGCATTTTGCTCCACTGTGCATGGGGTTGGCACGAGTCAGAACCCAACTCCGTGGCATCTGACACCACCACCACATGATAGCACATTATCAGCAGGGGAGTAATGGGATCTGTTTTATGAAAGTACTGCAGGATGAATTCGAGGGGGTATGTGTGAGATGGAGAGTTCTATTATAAGATGATTGTGATTGCCTGGCAAGAGAGGATGAGGGCCTGAATGAGCCAGAAAAGACAGGAAAAGGGGAGACTTCACCAGAGGCCTTGCAGGAACAATTGATAGGACTTGACACTAACTCAGAGTATGGCTGAGGAAGAAGCAGGAGGTCAGGTTGCCTGCCAGCTTGTCAGTTTGTGTGATTGAGGCATTGATGATGCCACTTACTGAAGTAGGAAAAATGGTAGAAGGGGCAGGCGGGCTTTGAGGGGAATGACGGGTTCAGTTTGAGAGATCTCGATATCGAGCATGGCATGGGGGTTTAGGAGGTGGAGAGGTCACAGAGTTTGATCCCTCTGTCATTTGATAGATCTTCAAATGTGCAAGTTTTCATTTCTGAACGGATAGCAGAGTAGACTAGTGTCTTAAACTGACAGAGAAAGGTTAGGAGAAAGCTCTAGGTAAAAAAGTGACTTGAGATAATAATGTTGTTGTTGTTCTGTGCCGTCGAGTCGGACCCAACTCATAGCGACCCCTCCTTGAGTTTCCAAGGCAGTATCACTACAGAAGTAGATTACCGCATCTTCCTTCTGAGGAGTGGCCGGTGGGTTTGAACTGCCAGCCTTCTGGTTAGCAGTCAAGTGCCTTAGGCACTATGCTACCAGAGCTCCTTGAGATAATAATAGGTAATATAAACTCTTACTCTGTTTTCAGTCACATAAATCCTCGCTGCCATTGAGTCGATTCTGACTCGTAGGGAACCTTTAGGAAAGAGTGGAACTGCCCCATAGGGTTTCCAAGGCTGTAAATCTTTACAGAAGCAGGCTTGCCTGTTTTTCTCTTGTGGGATGGCTGGTACATTTGAACCACCAACCTTTAGGTTAGAAGTTGAATGCTTTAACTACTATGCCACCACAGCTCCTATTTCTATTACAACATATGATAAAGGAAACAGAGGCTATGGAAAGATTAAATGGCATGTCCAATGTCAATTGGAATTTCAAACCCAATGCTTTTGATCCAGTGGCTTCCCATTGCATTATGATCAAGACCATGGTCTTTAAAATGGCCATTAAGACTCACTATGCTCTGGCCCATCCTACCTTTGTGTTCTTCATCACATACTACTTTCCCTTCCTTGAATATATCCTATTGCCTTTCTTCACCTTAGGATTTGCTGCTTTTTCTGATTACAATATTCTTATTCAACCCTTCTGATTGCAGCTCTCTTGGAGTAGGTTAGGCATCCCTGAAATAGGGTTTTATGGCAATTTGCACAATTCCTTCCTACCACTTATTACACTATGCAGTTACATATTTATTTCTCTGAGCCAGATGGCTGCTGGTTCAAACCCACCAGCCACTCCTCGGAACAAAGACTGGGCAATCTAATTCCATAGAAATACTGCCTTGGAAACCCAAGGAGGGGTCGCTATGAGTCAGAACCGACTTGATGACAGTGAGTTTTGTTTTTTTTGTTTGGGTTTTGAGTTGATTAATATATGTCCTCTTTGCTTAGTTAACTGTGCCACAGAGTAGAGATGGTGTCTGTTTTCCTTATCAGTGTATCTCTACCATGTTGTACTGAAAAGAACAAACTCATTGTGGGTTGATTCCAACTCATGGTGACCCCACATTTCAGAGCAGAACTGGGCTCTGTAGAGTTTACAGTGGTTGTTCTTACGGAAGTAGGTCACCAGGCCTTTCTGTCCTGGTACGGCCAACCTTTCCATTAGTTGTTGTGTCTAAACCATTTGTGCCAATCAGGAACCTAGCACAGCACACAGTATCTGGCAAAAAGCAGAGATTAATACCTATCTGTTGAATGGAAGAATGACATCAAAGCTCCAGGCTCTTAACCATTCTGCCATGAATGAGATGTCTTAGAATATTCTGTTTAATAGAAATACACATTTTCAGTATAACTGTGTGTAATGATGATCACTGAAAATACATCATACAAAAAGAGGACTCATAATTCATTGACACTAGACTCTGAGCTTTGATATTGAAAACTGGCTAAACAGACTATAAGAAATTAAAAAGCGGAGAAACTAAGAGTAGACATTACTTTGAAAGGTGATAATGATAGGAAAATAGGAAAGAATTATTATAAGTGGAAAAAGAATTCAAGGTAATTAAAAAATATATATCAGGTTAATAGATTTCCTGCCTGTGTAACAGACTAGGAAGGAAGGCCTGGAAGTCTGCATGGAGCCAAGTAGAAGGAGAACACATAGCCTCAGATCTAATTAAAAAGGGCCAGAGTCCTTTGCTAGTACATAGCTGACCCACTTGGTAACTTTTATTAGGTTTACAGTGTGTTCTTGACTTTAGAAATGAGGATAATAATACCAAAAACCAAACCCACTGCCACTGAGTCAATTCTGACTCATAGCGACCCCCATTGTGTTTCTGAGGCAGTAAGTCCTTACACAAGTAGATTACCCTATCTTCCTTCCATGGAGTGGCTGGTGGGTTTGAACTGCCAACCTTCTGGTTAGCGATCAGATGCCTTAGGCACTGAACCACCAGAGCTCCTTGAGGATAATAATAGCTAGTCTAATTTTACTCTGAACTATATAGTTCCAGGTTCTTATCCTGTTTTAGGCCAAAGATTCCTTTGGCAGTGTTGTGACGCCTGAGGACCCATTTTCAGAATCTGTATATATTTAACAGGAAAAAATAAAACAGTGGATTACAAAGGAAATTTTGTATTTACAACATAAGAGCTGTTGAGCCCCCATTGATCAAAGAGTACAGTTCAGACATTCAAAGAGAGCCTGACGTTCAAAATTTTTCTCCCCATTTTTGGCAGCCTTTGAGGATCCCTGCCTAAAGAAAGACCCGTAACATCAGTTGGGTTGTTGAGTGGTGGTACTCTATCATTCCTTCTGTATTTATTAGAAATTCTTTGACATGAAATGTTCTCTTGTTAAGTCTTTGGTTCATTCTTTATTTTGTGTAAGAAAGCTAAGATAGATACTGGATTCCCATCAGTTTTCTGAATAGAGTTGAGTATCTTAACCTCCTACAGAAGTGATCAATGAATTTTGCTTAATTATAAGTTTTCAGATTTTATCCTATGTGATATGTTTCAAATCATTCATTACTATTGTTATGATTCACAGACTGTCTGATCTTTAGCCAATAAAAAGCTATTTCAAGTTAGCCTTGCGTCTTTTTGACCACCTCAGTAGTATTTCATTGCTTCTGTGCTAGCAAGTATGACATCTTCTAAGCTCATCTTGTGCACTTGATAATTTAGTTGCCCTGTGGCTTCCTTATCTTGAATCATTCCTGTCCTGAAACTGGAATTAGCCACTTTATAGTGTAATTTCTCTGTATCCTATTTAGTGGGCTTCTGTTTAGTGACTATGGCACGATTACGAAAAGGAAGGGCAAATATTTATAGTAGTAGTAAATTTTAATAGGTGGTAAATCATAAAGATTATATAATGAAAATCATTAAAGTTTTGGTTGTTAATCCTGAGTAGATGTTGCATAAATCCTTGTTAACCAACCAGTTTGTATTTTTCTTTCCCCAGTTAATGTCCATCAGTGTGCTGGCAGTTTCTGCTTGGATGAGGGACTACCTAAATAATGTTCTGACTTTAACTGCAGAAACAAGGTAGGCTTCATAATTAATGATTCATTTATCTTTCATTAGGCTTTTTCAGATCTGTTTTTTAAGTAACTTTGCCCTCAGCTGTTTAGGTGGGAGCGCCATTCCATCATCATTTGGGAAGTTGTTCCTGCCCATGGGTACCTTTCTTGTGGACACTTGCGTTTTCTAGCATTCTCATGAAGGTGTGTCATATGGCCTTGGAAACCCAAGGAGGGTTCTCTGTGAGTTGGATCCGACTCGACGGCAGTGAGTTTGGTATTGGTTTTGGTTTACTAACCCACCAGCCACTCCTCGGAAGGAAGATGGGGCAATCTACTTCCGTAGTGATACTGCCTTGGCAACCCAAGGAGGGGTCACTATGAGTCGGGTCTGACTTGATGGCACACAACAACAACAACAACAACAGTCTTAGAGAGGGGCAGAGGGCAGCAGGTTTCTAAGTACATTTCTGGGTGTGGGAACACCAGGCACCTGTACTCTTGACTATGTGTCCTAGTGTCATATTTGTGCATAAAGGCTAGCTGTTTATTTCCACTATTTTTCTCTGAAAAATCATTATCAGATTATTTTTACCTTGATAATTCTGGCATATTGAAAACCAAACATTCTCTTATTTAGTTGCAAGAGTTGGTCCATGAACATCACAAGGGGCAGATGACTTAACTTCTTTTAGCCTCAGTCTGTTCATCTCTGAATGGCAATTGTAATTTATATCACTTTGAATTAGCTACATTTCTATAAAGCCCTTAACACAATGGAGCTGAGTATGCCACTAAGAATGGAATTTTTTTGTTATTCTTATTACTCTTACTCCCATGTTGATGGTTCTTCAAAATGAATTTTCCACAAGGTCCAAAAATCATCTCTTTCCTTTCCTCTTTCTTTTAAGAAACAGATTTTCCTCTGCAGAGCAGCCTCCCATGTTTTTGGGGAGGACCAGTTGTCAGGGAGAAGGAAGGGGCTACACATGGCGTCCCAAATCAGAAGAAGAGGGACATTCCTCTCAGCTGGGACATAGCAAAGGTCTCATACTTTACTCAGGCTGGGATTTCAGAGCTAACAGTAGATCCACTCCTTATAGGAGCCCTGGTGGCACAGAGGTTTAATGTTTGACTACAAACCAAAAGGTTGGTGATTCAAATGCACCAGCTACTTCACAGGAGAAACGGGGCAGTCTGGTTCTGTAAAGATTTACAGCCTTGGAAACGCTATAGGACAGTTCTACTCTGTTCTATAGGGTTGCAATGAGTAAAACTCGATGGTGGTGGGTTTGGGATTCTTTTGGCTATCCTATATTTTAAATGGGTTGATAGGGATGTGGAGTGAGCTCAAGGGAGTTCAGGACTGACCATAGAAAAAGATATCAATGACCCTGAGGTAGCAGCTTTGCACAACAAACTGTTTATTTGGGCTGAGGACATATAGAGGGTAGTCTCCCACAAGTCTTACAGAGTCTAGCTGAGCACTCGGAGCCAGCAGAACGGAAGAGGGAAGGAAACTCCTAGCAAAGAGGAGAAGGGAGGGTGGAATAAGGGGTGGGTGGAGGGAGGCAAAGGCTTGTGTAAGCCGTGGCCTTCTGTAGCAAGGAAGAGAGTCTGTGTCTGAGAGCTCCATGGACAGCAGCAACTCAGGACCCTTATAACTACAGGCTTTTATCTTATCTAAGGCTAGCAGATGTTGAATGCAGTTTCATGGGGCATGCCAAACCGGCAGGGCTTAGCTGGTAACAATCTGCTTATTTGGGCTATTTTTAAAACAATGGGATGTGCAAAAATTTGAGTGTGGCCCTAGCATGCTTTTTGGGCTAACAAGCCCAGCCTGTTCTGAAGAAATAACTTGTGGTCAGTACACAGAGTCCATCTTTGGCTCATTTACATAACAGAGTTCTGCCACTTGTACGGAAAAATCAATCATACAAAAACAAAAATAAGAGGCGCAAGCAAAAACACAAAAACATAATGGTATAGTTATTTTGAAAACAGCTGTCCCAGCTTTGAGGCATGATGATGTAAAGAGTTACTAATAACAGATCACGGTTTTTTCTTGTGCTATGACTTGGGCATATTCTGACTCCGTTTTTGTTTGTAATGCAATGTTGTTCTTTCAGGGTGGAGGAGGCTGTCATCTTGACCTACTTTCCTGTGGTGCATCCTGTTATGATTGCTGTTTGCTGTTTCCTGATCATTGTGGGGATGTTAGGATATTGTGGAACAGTAAAAAGAAACCTGTTGCTTCTTGCATGGGTATGATGTTTCTATCTTCCCTTTATTATTGTTAAAAAGACCAACCAGTAATGTGTTATTTTCTATAAGACACATGGTTAGGGGACTGTGATCCAAAAAAACCTGCTGCCATTGAGTCAATTCCAACTCACAGTGACCCGGTAGGATAGAGTAGAACTGCCTTATAGGGTTTCCAAGGCCATCATCTTTATGGATGCTGACTGCCGCATCTTTTTCCCACAGAGCAGCTGGTGAGTTTGAACTGCCGATCTTTCAGTCAGCAGCCTAGTGCTGAACCACCGCGCCACCAGGGCTCCCTGGGGACTGTGATAGCGGTCTTCTAATCTAGGGGTAATTGTTCAGCATCCTGTGACAAGAGAAGTGTTCTTTCCATGAAAGATGATTTCAATACAAGTATTTCCTGTACTCAGACTGTGAGGGATGGAAACGTGCATGTTATTTAATTATTTCACTCAGGGCTACAAGTTAAAATTTCTGTTTGAAAGCCTGAACTCTTTCCAGTCTCAGGGGCCTTATAACCACTCTAAAAGACCCTGAAGACTAGAATTTAGAAGTCATAATGGAACTATGTTTCATTTTTCTTTTGTTTAAAACAAACCCACTATAGAAATGCATGTAGAAATCCAGGTGGTGAGGTCATCGGACATGGTCCTGGCCCTGCCTTTACACAGTTTACTGGGTACAAGCAAGCAGTTTCTATAATCTTACTGTTTTTAATTCTAAAAGAGTTAGACTAAGTTATGTCTTAAATTCCCTATGGCACCCAAATTCTCATTCTGAAATCTGTGATTCATTAAAAAATTAGCAAAGTTTTTAACCTTAAAAATTTGTGTTAATTGAAAATGCAGCTTACATACTAATTTTGAGAGGAACATGACTGTATGATATACTGTGTGCTCATGGTACCAGCTAGTGAGGCTAACACATTATTGCAGACACGTTATTGGTGTTTTGTGCCAGTGAGTCAATTTTGACACACAGCGACCTGAGAGGGCAGAGTAGAACTGCTCCATAGGGTTTCCTTGGCTGTAATCCCTACAGGCTCAGATTGTTGGGCCCTTTCTCCCCTCCGTGGAGTGCCTGGTAGGCTCAAACTGCCAGGCTTTTGTTTAGCAGCCAAGTGCTTAACCATTGTGACACCAGGGCTCCATTGAGGACACAAGACTCCCGAAAAATTAATTCTGTACGCATAATCCTTTCTTTGCCTTAATTTTTAACCCTGGCTGCATGTTAATTTTACACAAACCAATATCAAACTCAGTGCCATCCAGTCAATCCCGACTCCTAGCAACCCTCATGGGAGCTCTGGTAGCATAGTGGCTAAGACACTTGCCTGCTAACCAAACGGCTGGCAGTTCAAACCCACCAGCCACTCTTCGGAAGGAAGGTTGGGCAATCCTACTTCTGTAGTGATACTGCCTCGGAAACCCAAGGAGGGGTCGCTATGAGTCGGGTTTGACTCGACGGCACATAACAACAACAACAAAGCGACCCTCATTGGGTTTCCGAGGCTGTAAATCTTTATGGAAGTAGACTGACCCACTTTCCTTCTGTGGAGCAGCTGGTGGGTTTGACCTGCTGACCTTCTGGTTAGTAGCCAAATGCCTTTTTCACTACACCACCAGAGCGCCTTAAAATTTTACATAGAAACTTAAAAAAAAAAATTATCTACTGGTAACCTGGCGCTCTGGGGGAGGAAAAGCGCTGATTGTTACATTTGAGGGTTTCCATGGAGTCAATTCTCCCAGCATGGTCAATTTCAAACTACCAGCACAACATTACTGACTGTGGGTTGGAGCTGGGAAGAGATGAGCATAAATCAACTCCCAGGAGCGGCTCCTGCACACCAGTGCTTGACTGGCTCCTGCCCGGAGCCAATTAAAGCAGAATCTTGGTGTGAGGCTGAACTAAGGCTTTGAACTTCACAGCAACAACCGGTGCTGATGCATTACTAAGCTGCTTTTAGGATAGCCCTTGAGGCCCATGAGTGGCAAACAAAATGCCCTAGAAAACAAACCACGCTCAGAGAGGGGGAGCATGTCCACTGTCTTCTTTCTTTCTCTATGGGTACCCAGTGAAAAGGAGAACAGTGGAAGGTTTTGAAATCTTTCCAATGTAAGCTATTGGGGCAATAATTTAAATACACACTAAGGGACTTTCTATGAAAGTTCTGTAATTTGGATGGATGGAAATATATTTCAGACTTTTAAACAAAATCTATGAATTCTTTCTGAAAAACACAATCTTAAAAAAAAAAAAACAAAAAACAAACTGCCATCTAGTTGATTCTGACTCATAGTGACCGTATAGGACAGAGTAGAACTGCCCCATTGGCTTTGCAAGGAAGCAGCCGGCCTCATCTTTTACCTGTGGAGTGGCTGGTGGGTGCATACTGCCACCCTTTTGGTTAACAGCCAAATGCTTTAACCACAGTGCCACCAGAGCTCCTTAAAATAGTATCCCATTTATACAACCAATTTAAGTGTGACTGTTATTCTGCCCCCTTCTTACAAACTTGTACCACTCTGGATGGATCCTGGTTGAGAGACTAGGGTAAGGCAGAGAGTAGGGGTACTTTGTGTAACCACAAATATTTTTAAGAAAATCATTGATTCATTTTGCTAGCTGATTAAATGCTAATAGAGTAAGGTGACAAAGTCATTTGGACTGCTATTGGAAGGCAGGATGAGCCATAGAGTCTTGTGAACAAAGTCTGGTTTGTGATGCTGTAAAGAGCCTTATGATACAGAGGTGACTAGGGGACACTTACTCATTTATTCTTCAAACACTTATTGAGCTCGTATGGACTACTGGTTATTGCCCTCATCCTAGTGTGGGTGACAGACAGACAATGCAACTACTCTTTGATAAGACCTGGAATAGGGTTTAGGAGCTCTGGTAGCATAGTGCCTAAGGCACTTGACTGCTAACCAGAAGGCTGGAGGTTCAAATCCACTAGCCACTCCTTGGAAGGAAGGTTGGGCAATCTACTTCTGTAGTGATACTGCCTTGGAAATCCAAGGAGGGGTCGCTTTGAGTGGGGGCCGACTCGACCACACATAACAACAACAACAACAACATGATGGGGTTTAAGTGGGTGCAGTGAGGCCAGAAAGGAGGAGCTCTGAGCTCGGCCCCAAGGTCACTGCAGCCTCTGGGAGGATGATGTGTATACTCAGTAGTACTTTTTCCCGCCATCCCCTTTGCTTGTTGATCCCTCTCTTATATGAAGCATCTTTTTGCACCATGCTCTTCTGGGTGTCTGTGGCTGCCTGTCTGCATCTTGATTGTTCTTTCCTGTTGACAGCCTGTGGGAGCTCATCCTCCATTCCCATTTGGCTGCCTCTCTTCTCCTGGTAAGTTTCTAAGCTTTCTCAGTCTAGACTCAGCTCAGCTTCTCCATTGCTATAGGTTGATCTGTGGTCTCTGCTCCCAGTTACCTATCAGCCCATATGCATTTAAATTTTTTTTTTTTTTTAATAATTGTGCTTTAGGTGCAAGTTTACAGAGCAGTTTGTTGTACATTCAACATTACGTGTGCATTTAGTTTCACTCCCCATTTACCATCCCCAACCCTAACCCAGACTCACTCCTCCCCTCCCAGCCCAAGAACAAACCCACCTCCCACCGCCGTTATGCACTCCTGTGTATCCTGCATTTCCTCCGTGGGAATGTTGCCCCTCTGGTACCCCGGGGTCAATTGCTCCAAAGGATGTATTTCCATAGAGGATGTGGGTGCGTCAGCTTCTCAGGGCATTTCTTCTCTGACTTCCTTTCTAAAGCTCCTACCTCTAAAATTTGCCAAGCCCTGTAGTTTCTGGTTCTATAATCTTGGGAACCCGCCCCATCTTTTCTATTCTCTTTTGGAATGCCCAGGTTCAGGCTGTCCTGCTGTCTTGGTCAGTCAGGTGCTTCTCTTCTTTTCCTCTAGTGTACCCAAAACCAATGCTGCTAGATTGATCAAATGCAACCATGATCATATAACTCCTCTGTTCCAAGACTTTGGGTAATGAAGTATTTGTGGCATAGTGCCTGAGGTGTTTGACTGCTAACCAGAAAGCTGGTGGTTTAAACCCACCAGCCACTCCTTGGAAGGAATATTGGGCTATCTACTTTTGTAGAGATACTGCTTCAGAATCCCAAATAAGGGTTGCTATGAGTCGGAACCAACTCGATGGCAGTGCGTTTTTTAGGAGCTCTGGTGGCGTAGTGCCTAAGGCACTTGACTGCTAACCAGAAGGCTGGCAGTTCAAACCCACCAGCCCCTCCTCAGAAGGCAGATTGGCCAATCTACTTCCATAGTGATACTGCTTCTAAAACCCAAGGAGGGGTTGCTGAGTTGGATCTGCCTCGATGGCAGTGAGTTTGATTTTTGGTTTTAATATATTCATTGACGTACTGTCAGCTCACTTAGGCTTGTCTGAAATGCTACCTCTTGAAATGATACTAATGATGATGATGATGAAAAGAGTTACCATTTCTCTGGTGCTTACTGTGTGCTAGACCCTGTTTTAAGAGCTTACCTTGAATTAATAAATTTTATCCTTTTGGTGATTCTAATGAGATAGACGCCATTATTATTCTCATAATAGAGATGAGGAAATGAGGGAGAGGAGGTTAGTTGACTTGCCTGAGCAATTCAGACCACGGGAGTTCGGTTCCAGACAACCTATTTGTAACAATGTCACTGTTTATTTTACCTCTGTGATTGATTGCTGCCTTTTCCAAAGTGCCTATTGACATGTCTTACATTATATAAAACATTTTTTCGTATGATCTTTCATTTTAAACCTGACAGTGATTCTCTGACCTAGCTGATAATTATAATAAAAGAAGCTCAGAGAGCGTCAGTAATTGTCCAAGGTCACTCAGCAATAGTTGGTAGAGTTCATATTCAGACCTTGGTTTTTCTGAGTACCACGCCCATGTGCTAATTGGGCTTTTACTGTTGTCTCTACCAGACTCTTCTCAATTTTTGAAGTGTGTTGCTCTTATTACACACTTAATATTTTTATAATCAGCCCAGACTTCCAGACTCTAAACAAGTTGATCATATGAAACATTCTCCTTACCCATAGCTTTAATAACTGATTATTAAATTGAATAATGGTCAGGAAATTGGAACAGTGAGAGCAGGGCCAAGAAGTGTATCAATTTAAGGATGGTTCCTGGAATTCAGTGAAGAGTGAGATTTTAAAGGAGGAGTCTGGCTGTGAGGCAGAATTAGGCTCACAGGTTTAAGCTTGCTAAGGCTTGTTAGGCTTGTTAAACACGAAACTAATGTAAAATGTAACACTGTTAGGTCTAAGGAAAATATTTGCAAGACAACTTCATGGCTCTTCTTTTTGTGCCTTTTAGTTTATCTTTTTTTTTTTTTTTTTTAGTTTAGTTTTTTTTTTTTTTTTTTTTTTTTTTTTTTTTTTTTTTTTTTTTTTTTTTTTTTTTTTTTAGTTTAGGAAGTTCTTTGATTTTGGATGTAAATATTGAAGCAAGCAGAGTGCACTCAATCCCACCTGTTTATCTGCATTCCAGATCTTGTTTCACTTTTAAAACCTGTAAAGGTTAGGGGGAAATAACCATTTTTTTTTTTTTTTTTTTAAAAAAAAAAGATCAACCAGTATCTCTGAAAGCCACCACATTTCAAACAATTACTAAAAACAAGGTTTGCAGCTGGGCTCTGATGCTGTTCGAGCAGGAGTCAAAATGTGTTTATTCATCAGACTGTCAAGGAAAAAGTGAGAGAGCTTCCAACCAGCTCATTACAATCACCCCATCTCCCCCAGAAATCTCTGTAAACTAAGAAGCCACCTTTTGGAGAACAGAAAACATTTCTTGTGAACTTTGATCATAAATGTGCCCTTTTTATTGCATTATACCTGCAAGTCATTAGTTTCCAAATGAAATAAAGAAATCCAATTAATTTTGCATTTCAGGTAAGTAACAGATACTGTTTTGTACAAGTACACCCCATGCAACATTTCGGACATACTGTCACTAGAACAGTATTGGTGGTTTATCTGGAGTGCATATTTATTTGGGTGTCCTGTATCTTATTTGCTAATTCTCACAACCTTACTCTAATTATATTTGTCCTTAATAAACGTGAAACTGTCGTAGAACAAAAACTTTTCTATCCCTGTATGAGGGGATTAAGAAGAATTTGATTCTCATTTTATTGGAGAAACAAGCCAAAAAGAGTAGGCAAATAAACCTGAGTATGCTATGACTTCCAAGGTAATTTCAGTAGTAGAAACTCCTTCTCTCGTTAAAAGAGAAATTGAAGCTAAATGGAAATTGGTTTTGGGCTTTAGATGGGTACTTCCAAAGACTTTTAGCTGTAGACGGAATGAGATATGTTTGTTATTGCAGTTCCACCTTGCTATTAACACAGGCATTAGGGAGGCAGTGCCAGCTCAGGGGAATGTAAACAGATTGAACAGACCTGTTTCCACTGGCGACAACAGCTGAATGTTGCCATCGGGAGATCGTTAGTCAGAGTGATGCAGATACATGTATGCTCAGCTGCTGGCAGGCTGCGAACGGGCAAGCGCAGGTCAGAAATCAGGTCAGGAACACCTGCATGTGTTGAAGACCAGCCCTCTGGAAAGGGGAAGTTTCTTTCACTTTTATTATAAGTCAAGAGATTTTAATGTCTGCGTCTTCGTTTTGTGGTGGTACAATGGTTCAGCCCTCAGCTGCTAACCGAAAGGTCAGAGGTTCAAACCCACCAGCAGTCCCTCAGGAGAAGGATGTGGCAGTCAGTCTGTTTCCGTAAAGATTGCTGCCCTAAGGGGCAGTTCTGTTCTGTCCCATAGGGTCACTGAGTCAGAATTGACTCCATGGCAAGGTGTTTCTTGTTTTTTTTTAAATCCAATGTAGAGAACAATATGGAACAAAACTCAAAATCATTA
>NW_006921946.1:2294447-2296078 GCF_000298275.1 Orycteropus afer afer
AAATTACAATTAAAAAAAAAAATCCGGTGATAAAACCAGATCTGAAATTATCCTTGTAATAGAAATCAACTAGATGTTCAGTGGCTATTGGAGGAATTTCTTCTCCTCGACTTCTTGTTTAAAATTATAATGTAAAACTGGAGTATCCTTAAATAGTAACTGATTTCTGCATATTCTTTGTTTAAGGCCTTCTCTTGATGTAGTTAAACATTTTTATAATTACCTTGATAATCATGTCATTAAGTTAAAATTCAAGTATTAAGTTTAACATCTTTGCTTATTTTCTGTTTATTTCGTTGGCTGATAGCCTAGCAAGTTAATTTCTGCATTAAGGCCCATCATGTCACTTACTGCATGTTCAGCATCTGCCAGCATTTTACCTTTGTTTTCTCAGAAAACAATCCAAGCAACTCGCTGTGGTTAGACTGATTTTACACAAGAGGATAAGTAAGCTGCCCAAGGCTATCCACCCAGCAGATTTTGAGGGTCTTTGCTCAAAGCCCATGCTTGTTTTCCTACTCCACACTACTATTAGAATACGTCTAATTAATTACTAGTGTTATTTTTGTAAGACTTAAATATGCTTCATTTATAAAACCAAGGCAGTCAGTTGTCATTTGACTCTTTGAAAAATCAGCTTTTAGTATCTTTATTATAAACATCCCTAAAAATTCCGCCGTAGTTGCCATGCTCTCTTAGAAATGTTATGGGATGTTATGGATTTAGCAGTTTTCCCTTCCTTCTTTGCTCCCTTCCTGACTCTCTCACCCACCTCTTTGCTTTTCTCCTTCTTAAACATCTGTTGAGTTCTCAGTCTGCAACAGACCTTTGAGATACACAGAAAGGGGAGAGAGAGAAAAAAGTAACAAAGCAAGTAGATTCTTAAAGCTATAAATAAATGACTGTGTGAACTCAGAATAAAGAGTGATTGGAGGCTTCCAGAAGATTCCACAGGAGAATCTTCATTAAAGCAGTTGTTGAAAATCCATTAAGAGTTTTCAAGTGAGGAAGGGGAGGGAAGAGGATTAAAGCAGCACGAAGAATGTGCACAGAGGGGTGTGACGGGAATGGCAAGTTCAGGCAGAACTTAGTTCCGTGCGGCCGTGTGGCTATGTGGCCGTGTGGCTGTGCGGCCATGTGGCCATGGTGTGAGTGCTTGATGAGAAGAGGAAGGAGGTCCGACTGTAGGCCTTTGTGGGAAAGTCTGCTGTTGTCCTTTGGGCAGCAGACAGCCAAGGAGCCCTGGTGGCACAGGGGCTAGACGCTTGACTGCTAACCAGAAGGCTGGCAGTTCAGTCCTACTAGTGACTCTCCAGGGGAAAAGACCTGGCAGTCTGCTCCTGCAAAGACTGTAGCCTAGGAAACCCCATAGCCAGTTCTGCTCTACAGTTGTTAAGGCTGAGTGCCATGCACTTGGTTCTGACTCACACCACCCTTATTTAGAACAGAGCAGAGCATTGCCCAGCACATCCTCCCGTTCTTCGCTGTGTTTGAGTCCACTGTCGCAGCCACTGTGACAGTCCATCTCACTGAAGGTCTTCCTCCTTTTGCTGACCCTGTATTTTCCCAGTCCTTTTCCAGGGCTTGGTTCCTCCCAATAACATGCCCAAAGTAAGTAGGACAATCACCAT
>NW_006921946.1:2297113-2298021 GCF_000298275.1 Orycteropus afer afer
TCCTACATGGTTACTATGAATTGAAATTGACTCAACAGCAACTTATGTTTTAATTTTTGGCAGTATTCTTGTTTTCTCATCCACTTCCGTGGTATCTGTTTACTGACTTCCTTTGGGAAACATAAAATAGTAGACACACATTTAAAGTTATATAACTGAATAAATTACTCAGGAAACAGAATTCCTAATTATATAGAAAGTTAAAACAAGAGAAGGACAAATAACACATTTTGAAGGTAAGAGAATAAAGACACTTAAGCCAGTGAGGAAAATGATGTTGTTAGGTGCCGTTAAGTCACTTCTGACTCATAGCAACTCTCTGTCCAACAGAACAAAACACTACCTGGTCCTGCGCCATCCTCACACTTGTTGCTACGTTTGAAACCATGCAGACACCGTGTCAATCCGTCTTGTTGAGGGTCTACATCTTTTCCTCTGACCTTCTACTTTACTAAGCATGTTGTCCTTCTCTTGGGACTGGTCCTTCCTGATAACATGTTCAAAGTATATGAGAAGTCTTGCCAACTTTGTTTCTAAGGCACATTCTGGATGTACTTCTTCTAAGACAGATTTTTTGTTGTTGTTCTGGTAGTGTATGGTTGTTCTGGTTACCTGGTGCCGCTCTGACAAGAATATACCACAAATGGATGGCTTGAACAAAGAGGAGTTTATTCTCTTATAGTTTGGGAGGCTAGAAGTCCGAATTCAAAGTGACAGGCTCTAGGGGCTGGGTAAAAGCCCCTCGACCTTGGGCTTCAGCTCTGCCTCTTGTTCCTGGCCCATTGAAGCTAGAGGCACCTCTTCACTCACGCAGCTACTGACTGCTGAGGCTAACAAGCCCAAGGTTGGCAAATAAAATGGCACAGTCCCACATGGCAGGCCATTAATTCAAGTCCGTTGAAAGTGCC
>NW_006921946.1:2312934-2317091 GCF_000298275.1 Orycteropus afer afer
GCAAAGGAAACTGTTTTCAATAAATTTCATAAAAACTTACTTTTACAGAATTATGATTTGTACATCTTTCTACTCTTTCAGATAAAGGGTGATAATACTGGTTATATACTCAGATGCAGATGAATCTTCTCAGCTCAGATGACAGAAACTATAATGTAAATTTTATTTAAGATATAGAAACACTGTAGTTGTATCATTTGCTATTTTTGCAAACTAATAAATTTGAATTATTCTAAAGAGGTTATCCTTGAATTCTCCTTAAAATACCGTGATTTTAGTTTTAAAACTTTAAAATTTGGAAATTAAAAATCTCCTCAAAATCATTACAATTATATAAACATTTTAGAAACATTATCTATAATATAATTGTCTATAACAAGATAGGAAATTCATTAGGTTATATTTGCCAATGTAAGGATTTTTGTTAAGTAAAAAATACTAATAGTTTCAGGGTACCTTCTATGAAACAAGCATTTAAAATATTTAAAAATTACAAATTCTATGCAGGATTTGCACAACTGAGTAGAAGGCATGGACTAATAACTTTTAACAAAACAATTAAAGGTTTGCCTTTTATAATTAAATATTTAAATTCTAGAATTTCTCTTTTTGTTATGAAATATACTCACTCCTCACTTATTGACATGGTTAGGTTCAAAAGACCATGTCCTTATGAGGAAATCAGTGTTAAGTGAAAATGGAAGTTGACCATATCATAAAATGGACAATGATTATATCATTAGATAACTGCCAAATTACATGATTTCATAACTGTCAAACCACTGGGACTCCAGGCCCAGTCAAGTTGACACATAACTTTAAACATCACAGCCGGTGTTACTTTTGCCTCGCACCTTGGGGTTTGATACTTGGCCAGATGTACATTGTTAATGTGCAAATTAG
Organism: Orycteropus afer afer; assembly: GCF_000298275.1. Classification (NCBI taxonomy): domain Eukaryota; kingdom Metazoa; phylum Chordata; class Mammalia; order Tubulidentata; family Orycteropodidae; genus Orycteropus; species Orycteropus afer. The sequence goes on from NW_006921946.1 coordinate 2,313,838, forward strand.
TTGGACATTAGATATGAAAAGTAGCCTTGTGTTATTGAAAACATTTAGTAATGGAACATGAGGAAGGGTTATCTGAGCTGAGATGTGATGGGGAAGGGAAAGGGTGGGTGAATGGTGACTAGAAGGGAGGGACAGGGCAAAGGAGTATGAAAGGCCCTTACTCAGGGAAGGGAACAGAGTTAGGGGGATAGGGTGTGTTGAGACAGTGGGCAAGGGACTTGTGAGGAACTGAATGGCTTGTGGTAGGAAGATGGCTATGAAATTGGGAAGTTCAAGCTGTGCTTGGAGAAGGACACATGAATGTCAAAGGGCAGATATGTGCCAGGTATAGCAGGGCTGTTTTGGCTGTGTGCACCGGGGCTGACTTTAGAAGTCTGCCATGGTCTGCAATTGAAAGTTTTGTGAGCCAGCGTGTGGCAGGAGCTGATGTATCTTTTGCTACATAAACCTGGTGGCAGTGTCTGTTCTTGGTGAACCAAACAAACCAAACTCACTGTCATCGAGTTCATTCCGACTCATAGAGGCCCCCTTTGGGTTTCCGAGGCAGGTAAATCTTTATGGAAGTAGATTGCCCAGCCTTCCTTCCAAGGAGTGGCTGGTGGGTTTGAACCGCCAACCTTCTGGTTAGCAGTCAAATGCCATAGCTTCTGCTTATTTATCTGGGAGGGAATGATTGCCTGGTCTACACTGTTGGTCAAAGGGGCTTCACATTTAAAGAACTCTTTTTAATACAGAAGAGAGAATGGAAGAGATACTTCTGTATTAACAACGTGCCTTTTCTGATGACTGAATAAAGGTATTTGTGTGGAAAAGGCCATCAGATGGTTTTGATTTTTTTTCCCCAGATACACATTCTAAATAAAATTATGTAATCTGTATGTCTTTAATTCTGATTTCTGCAAATCAGAAAGCTAAACTAGGCTCTTGGGATATTTGCATTAGAGAGACAAGCCAAGGCCAAGGATCCTTGTTGAAGGGTTAAAAAGCAATAGTTCTTTGGAATGCGGCAGCCGTTTTCCAGTCTCAGGTGGTGGTTGTGGTGGGGGAAACTCTGTAAACAAATGGCTATTATCAGAGGATTGTGGAGAACTGCTTAACTTGTTTGAGAACAAACTTTGCAAGCAAGTTAGAAGCAAAGTTACCTGCAGGCCATGGTTATGTTCCTTCTAACTCTTAAAGAAAAAACAAAAACCAAACTCACCACCTCAGTCTGACTCATAGTGACCCCTCCTTGGCTTTCCCAGGCAGTATCGCTACAGAAGTAGATTGCCCAACCTTCCTTCTGAGGAGTGGCTGGTAGGTTTGAACCACCAGCCTTCTGGTTAGCAGTCAGATGCCTTAGGCACTATGCCACCAAAACTCTCAAAGCAGAGCTTCAAGGGTCTCTACTTTTCAACATTATTAAAATCTGAATATTTGTAGTATCCAAAGTGCATTAAAAAAAAATCGTTATATAATTCCTGCTATCTAATTCAAATTGGCCTCTCTATCAGTTACACTGCAAATCTGATGTTTTAGCAACTTTGGTGAGAATTACTGATTTTATCATTATTCACAAATAGTTTTCTTTCCCTGAACCTTGAAAATACCTGTGAATCAGGAGATAAACTGTTTCCAAAAGAGTAGTGAAGAAAAGATACTTTCGGGTTACAAAAAGAGATTTTTGAATGACTAATAAAACAAAATAAAAAACACCTCTATACTTTTAATAAATATTTGTACACATAAATTTAAATTTAATTAAAATTTATAGGAAATATTTTCCTTTCTTTTTTAACAAATAATTTGTGTTTTTTCTGTAGAATATAGAAAAATGAGTTAAAGTGCATATCATACCTGAAAATAAAAGGTAAATCAAATTAACATGATTTAGAAGAAGATACTTTCCCAGGTATCAGTTATTCTGTTGCTATTGGTTCGATTCTGACTCATAGCGACCCTTTAAGACAGAGTAGAACCGCCACATAGGGTTTCATTAAGATAGGAGCCCTGGTGTGCAGTGGTTAAGCATTTAGCCGCTAACCAAAAGAGTAGTGGTTCAAACCCGCTATCCACTTCATGGGAAAATGAGGCAGTCTGCTTCTGTAAAGATTTACAGCCTTAGAAACCCTTTGGGGCTGTTCTGCCTTATCCTGTAGAGTACCTATGAGTCGGAATTGACTCGACAGCAGTGAGTTTGGTTTTTGATAATCTTTATGGAAGCAGATTGCCGCATCTTTCTCCCAGGGAGAGGCTGGAATATTCAAACTGCCAACCTTTTATTTAGCAGCCGAGGGCTTAACCATTGTACCACAGGGCTCCATCACAGTTACAGGTAGATTAAAAAATTATTGGCAGATCATAAGATAAAAGTTCTCCCTGCCTAATCAAACAGCAGTGTCTTTTAAAATTTCCAGTTTCCTAAACTGTTGTCTTGTAAAGGCATTGTAAGGATGCCTGTGATCTTGAACTCCTGCTCCCCTGGGGATTGGGAGGAGTCTGGTCATTTGGTTGGGTTGTGCAGCAGTTAAGCGCTCAGCTGTGAAGTGAAAATGGCGGTTCGAGCCCACCCAGTCACTCTGCACGAGAAAGATCTGGCAGTCTACTCCCACGAAGATTGCAGCCTAGAAAACCCTATGATGTGGTTCCACTCTGTCCATCATGGTCACTATGAGATGAAATGTACTCAATGGCATCTAACAACAGCAGCAGCAGCGTGGGAGGAGCAACCTGGGTCAGAAGTGAGTCTGGAATCCTTTTGGTAAACGCGGTTTAGGGTATTTCCAAGGCCTCTTCCTACTTGTGACTTGACAGCATGTTTTGTTTTTTCCTACTTGCACCTTCCTGCCAGGGTTCGGGAGATGAGTGTTCCCTTGTCACATTCTGAGAAATGGCCCAGCAATGTGCAGAGACAGCCTCTTCAGAGACCAGTAACACCCTGTAAATCTTTTGAGATCTGGCTGAACATGCAGACCTCACTTACAAAGCAACAGAAGCTATATACATGGTAACCTTTCTAGCGTGTCCAGCTATTTTATTGCCTCACCCTTAGTGCTTTACCTCTCATGATATATAGATGGTTGACTTGGGAACTGCTAGCCCTCAGCTGGTTCCTTGGATCCTGGTACAAGTTTCTCTGTCTAGTAATTTAAATAGCACATGAAGTAAAAGTTTACAATTTTGAATTTCACCAACATCTTAGATAATTAGCTAAGCAATGACCAGTGTAAATGCAATAGAAAAAGGGGATGTTTAAGCTAAGGTATGCTTTAAAC
>NW_006921946.1:2317491-2323901 GCF_000298275.1 Orycteropus afer afer
AAAAAAAAAAAGGCTCTTTAATATTGCCTTTTCTTTTGAGAAATTTGTAGAGAGACACTGTATATGAAAATTGGTCAATGATTGGCCTTCAAAAAGTACCAAGCCTGAGTCTGCTGGTACTGTTTGTGAGAACTGGCTAACAGAGACTGTGTGTGTGTGTGTGTGTGTGTGTGTGTGAGAAGCAGCAGGTACTCTTGTGTGTTGGTATTTTAGTTCTACTGAATTCTTAACAGAATGTCAGCTGTTCCATTATCTTGTACAAATATTTGGCACTGGAATGTCCTTATTTACTAACTATAAGTAATATAATATTTTTAAACCTCCAACCACTGGGAAAGGAAAAATAAACAACTGACAGAGAGATACTTAGCACTGAAAGCTTGCAGAGTTTAGTATTTGACAGGGTAGAGACTGGAGTTTATCATTTATCATTTCGTGAACACAGGCCTTTCATCAAACTTTTTGTTTATTAAAAGTGTTGGTTATGCGGCATGTAGTTAGGAGTCAAAAGGCATCATATTTTTGAAACATGACATTGTCTAGTAGAGTGTGTTTTATTTTTAAATAGTTTTCATTCACTTGAGTGAATCCAAGGTTGTACTAATTTCCTGAGATAAGCAAATCTGACTTTTCTGGTTTCAAAATATGCTAAATGTTACTTATGAAAAAACTGAGTGTTCAGTTAGTAATTAAGAGAGGATCAGGTTATAGAACTTTTATAGTGTTTATAATTTTTACCTTTCTCACAGTAAGATATAGTCATACTGATACTGGATCAGTTGTCTGCCTGCGTAAAGAAACTTAGGCAAAAGTGTTCAAGGAAAACATGAAAATTTTGTTTTACCATAAAAACCATTTTCCAGTTGCATTTATAGAAAAATAGTTTGAAAACGACCGCTTTGTCCATGAGACTATGTGGCGAGTGGGATGTCGATTTTCTTGTTTCCTTTAGGTAGTGTGTATCTCATTATGGATACATTTCCCCAAAAAATACTCTTAGTAATAGAAAGTATTTTTTCCTGCATTTCTCAAATGCTCACCAAGTTTAATACTCCAGGCAGTAGGCTTTCAATTAATTGGCTGATTTTTTAGGGCAGATTGCTTTTTTGTTTTCATAAGATTCATAAAAGCTAGTCATGAAAATCTAAAAACCAATCTATTTTCCCAAAAGTGAAAATAATTTGAAATATTTTATATGAATGCAAGTATTACAGTCTTAGAAATTTTGTTAATATCAATTATTAAGAATAAAGATGTAAATAAAAATCACTTCTAGTTATTATATTTTTTAGTGACATTATAAATCCTCATTTAATGAACTTTTCAGCACTCTGGCAACATGGCACCAAACTTCATTAAAATAAATTATAAGATGTGAATAAGAACAAAACTTAATCTTACTAGTGGAAAGAAGATGATCTAAGTGCTTGCCTTAATATATATTTAAAATAAGAGAAGAGAAGATGGAATTTTTATCTGCTATAATTTGTCAAGGATTTTGACCTATATTCAAAGCAGTATTTGTTCCTTAAATAGCAAATAGTAGGTGGAAGGAAAGAAGAATTTTTTGCTATTCTTAAAATTTTGATATTTTGCTAAGTTTTTCTTTTTTCTCAACTGGAACTCGGGTTATTAAGGTCAGAGAAGGGAATATATAGTTTTCATGTCATTCCTTTCCAGTTAGGTGCTTCGCTAGTCAGTGGTTAAGTGCTTGGCTGCTAACCAAAAGGTTACCAGTTAGAACCCACCACCACTCTGCGAGAAAGATGAGGCAGTGTGCTTCTGCAAAGACTTACAGCTTTGGAGACCCTATGGGGCAATTCTACTCTGTCCTGTAGGGTCACTATGAGTCAGAATCTCCTTGATGGCAGTGGCTTTGGTTTGGGGTTTGGTTTCCTCGCTAGTTAAAGACAAGAATAGTTTTGTACATACATATGTAAACATGTATTTGTGTGCATGTGTATTCCATGGACACAGAAGTTGGATAATGATGGTTTGTGAGGCGTTGCTAAAAACAACAACAGCACTAATAGAGTACATACTATGTGCCAGGCACTATTTTTTGTACATTACATATATTAACTCATTAATCCTCCCAACTTTATTACAAGGTGGGAACTATTGGTATTATCATTTTACATACTGGAACACTGAGGCATTGAGAGGTTCAATGACTTGTGCAGCTACAAAGTGGTAGAGCTGGAGTTGGCATCCAGGAAGCCTAGTTGAAGAGCCTGTGCTCTGAAAAATTTACTGCTCTGCTGCTTGTCAATCATTGGTGAATTGTGTCTAGCTCCATTTTCTTTTTTTAAATTGAGATAATGATATTTTTGTGATTTTTTTTTTTAAGGAGTAAGTGATATGTGTGTAAATCTTTGGCCTGATAAATGATTTGTATATGTATATATATATGTACACACATGCACATTTATATATATACATAAAAGTATACTTGATTTTTATATACTTATATATATTTGTTACTTTATATGCATGTAATACTTGGTTACACACACATACCTCATCAGAAATAAATTCAGCTTCCTTCATTGAGTGAAATTACTAAGACAATTCCAAGTGCCATAATTTTGTGACTGAAATGAACTATTATGGAAAATAACTCAACTTACACTGAATTGAGCAGACCTAATAGATCGTTTTAATGAGCAATATTTCAGGAAAGACCTAAATTTCTAGGCAGGGCCTGACAAAAGGCACCTCTGGTAGACTATACACCACATTCAAGTATACACCTTTTCTAGTTTTTACAGCAGTGCTATTTTGAGCTGCTGAGGATATATTTAGCAAAAGGAGAAAGGTAACTGTATATAAATGCCACTCACTTACTTTAGTTGAGTGACTCTGACATATAATTAAAAATTAAAATTTTTAGCCTTACTAAATTACTCTTTATACATAAAATATATATATATATATATATATATAAAATATATCCTTAAATCCTTAGCTACCAATATTTTTTTTCCCTTGATGTCAGGGTTTCAGAGGACAGCCCTAGTGACATGGTAGTTAAGCACTCAACTGCTAACCAAAAGGTTGGCAGTTCGAGCCCACCAGCTGCCATGGAAGAAAGATGTGGCACTCTGCTTCTGTAAAGATTCACAGCCCTGCAAATCCTATGAGGGCAGTGCTATTCTGTCTCATATGGTTGCCATGAGTCGAATTTGACAGCAGTGAGTTTGGTATTTTTCATTGTTTTCATTATTTTTGTAAGAGTGCTTTGTACACGTGATTTGAAGGGTTAATTTAGTTCTAAAAGGCTGATTGTGAAAAACAGTAGGGCTTCATCTCTACCATTTCCATCTCCCAAGGGCAACCACTTGCAATTTTGTTTTAGCTGATTTCTCTGATACTTCTGTATCTCTAGTCACACCTGTGTGTATCTCTTCTTGCACTTTGAGTTTTAGGCACTATCCATTGACTTCCCTTTATGGAAAATGAGGAACTGGCACCCTTCCCCGCCCTCATGCCTCCTCTTTCCCTAGACACACGTGCCTACTTCCCATCTCGACTCAACATGGATAGATCATAATTTTGGTTAGATCACTTGATTGTTTCCATCATGAGAATTATGTAATGCTGGTCACAGACAGGCCGGGTACAGCAGTGAATTAGGTGATGCCAGTCACAGATGGGCTGGATACAGTGCTGAATTTGCTTTCTTTTCCTTCCTTCCTTCCCTCCCGGTTCCTCCCTTTCTTTCTCAAATACTTTGTTTTTCTGAGAATTAATAACTTGTTTTCTTTTTTGTTTAGATTTCTGTGTATTTATGGCTAATGCAACCCTAAATTCCCCCTGATGTTGCTTTTCTCCTTATGTATTCAAATACACATCTAGCATTCTCTGGTTGATCTTTTTAAGAAGAAATCTCTCTGAGAACATTCTAGACCTGCTCCAGTCTAGGTCGGCTGAAACGATCTCCATCATTAGATATCTCTCACTATTGTTTTGGATTTCGCTTGCTTCTCTTGCGTTAGATCCTCTGTTTCCTGGATTCTTTTATCTTTTTCCACTTACTATCTCATTTTAGGAAGCTATCTTCCAGTAGCTTCCTGAGCAGGCATACATGGGAGATAAATTTGTAAATGCCTGTGTGCCTCAATATGGCTTTATATGTACTCTTACATGTTAATTTTGATGGTTATAGAATTAAAGTTGGAAATCATTTTTCCTCCGGAATTGGAGTCATTGTTCCACTGTACTCTAGCTCCTAATATTCTGTTAATGATAGAGTGTTATTTTGGTTTATTTGAGTTCTGAGCCTTTGTAGGAAAGGTATGTGAATTTGAACTCCAACCCTCTATTACTAGTATTGGACTTAATCTACTGTGACTAGTGTCTCCTCTGTCCTGAGGCTCTTTGTTTTAGTTTCTCCATAGAATAAACCCCCAAGCTTCTGTATTTATGGGTTGGGTAGTCACCTAGCTTCCTAGTGTTGTTGTTGTTATGTGCCATCGAGTCGGACTCGACTCGATAGCGACCCCTCCTTGGGTTGCCGAGGCAGTATCACTGTAGAAGTAGATTGCCCAACATTCCTTCCGAGGAGTGGCTGGTGGGTTTGAACCACCAGCCTTCTGGTTAGCAGTCAAGTGCCTTAGGCACTATGCTACCAGAGCTCCCGCTTCCTAGTGTAGGACAGTCTTAAACAGATTTTCAGGAATCCTCTTCTTTTTAATCCTATCTTCATCTACTTCTAGAGGTATCCAGAATCATCAGTTACTGAGTGTTTTGAGGGCTCTGTGCTATGAATCAAGGAGCTCTGGTGGCATAGTGGGTAAGGCATTTGGCTGCTAACTAGAAGGTCAGCAGTTCAAACCCACCAGCTGCTAAACCCAGTGGGGGTTGCTCTGAGTCAGAATCAACTCGATGGCAGTGGGTTTGTTTGTTTGTTTTGGTGCTACGAATCTGGTTGTTTCTCAACTTACCCTTCTACTGGGTTACCCATAACCAGTTGCCTTTCAATCAGCCCTGACTCATGCTCCCCTCATGGCCACCCCATGTGTGTCAGGGTAGAACTATGCTCCATAACAATTATAATGACGTATTTTTCAAAAGTGGATCCCAGGCCTTTCTTTCAAGGACCCTTTGGGTGAACTCAATCCTCAAACCTTTAGGTTAGTAGTGAGTGTGCACCTTCTAAAATGTTCTTGCTTTTGACTCCTTTTCCTTATGGGTATATGTCTTTTCAGATTTCCCGTTATTGTTGTTTTAGTGACATTGCAGGAACCCTGGTGGTGCAGGGGCTAAGCCCTCAGCTGCTAACTGAAAGGCTGGTGTTTGGAACCTACCCAGTAGCTCCATGTAACAAAGAACTGAAGATGTGCGTCTAAAGATTCAGCCACGAAAACCGAGGCGGCAGTTCTGCTCTGTCACATGGGGTCACTGTGAGTCAGAATTGACTTGACGGCACTCAAAAACCAAACAGCATTTCGGGAGGGAAGACACCTAAGTGCGTGTGTTTAATCTGCCTTCTTTAAGAGGAACCCCAAGAGTGATGGTGTCAGGGAAACCAGATCATTTTGAAAAATGAGCGTTTCTTTATGAAGAGGACGTCTTTGAGATTTGACTGTTTTGTAGGTACACATGTAATGAGGGGGGATAACTTTGAATGGGATCAATGAATCTGCTTCACTTCTGTGGGGGCATGCAGTTATCCCATAAGTCACCACGGCTTCCACAGGAAGATGAGATTTCATGCCCTTCCTTTCCTGCTCAGATTCTCCCAGTTGGGCAGGAGAACTAGTCATCTATGTCATTCTCGCCAATCTGTGGACAAATTTTAGTTACTTTAAAATAACAGACCAATTGGTTTCTGTACTTTAAAAAAAAATTAGGTTCCCCGCCTTCCACACCCTTCCTGCCTTAGTAAAGAAGGAGTTTTCAGCATGTTCAGAAAAATATCAACCATATTCTTACTGGACTTGGATTTTGCTAGAAATTTTATGAAATGGTAATGAGATAGGAGCAATGGTAGTGCAGTGATTAAATGCTCAGCTGCTAATTGAAAAGTTTGTGGTTTGAACCCATCCATGGGCTCTTTAAGAGAAAGACCTGGCAAACTGCTCTGTAAAGATTCCAGCCAAGAAAACCCTAGGGGGCAGGTCTCTGTCACGTGGGGTTGCTGTGAGTCGAAATTGACTCAGTGGCACCCAACAACAACAGTAACGGCAGATTATGGATTGTTGTTGTTGTTGTTGTTGTTGTTGTTATGTGCTGTCGAGTCAGACCTGACTCATAGCAACCCCTCCTTGGGTTTCCAAGACAATATCACTACGGAAGTAGATTGCCCAGCCTTCTTTCTGAGGAGTGGCTGGTGGGTTTGAACTGCCAGCCTTCTGGTTAGCAGTCAAGTGCCTTAGGCACTACCCTACCCAGAGCTTAGTGGTGGG
>NW_006921946.1:2324337-2344036 GCF_000298275.1 Orycteropus afer afer
TGATACCACCTTGGAAACCCAAGGAGTTTTTTATATGCTACAAGGAGCTCTGGTGCCACAGTGCATTCAGATGCTAACCAGAAGGTTAGCTGTTTGAACCCACCAGCTGCTCTGTGGGAGAAAGATGAGACAGTCTGCTTCCATAAATATTTACAGCCTTGGAAACCCTATGGGGCAGCTCTACTCTGTCCTAAAGTATCGCTATACATCAGAATTAACTCAATGGCAGTGGGTTTGGTTTTGTGTTTACATGCTGCAGCTCTGGGTCCAACACTTTACCTCACTGAATCCTTAGCACAACCCTGCAAGGTAGTTTCAATATTCTCATTTTACAGATGAGGCCTGGTGGTTTGCCCAAGCCAGGGTCTGAAGTCTGGTCTATTTTATCTCAAAGCTCATATTCTTTCATTTATGTAGGTTTTTTTAAAAAACAAAACACCGTACTTTCACATATATTGTTCTGTCTGATCCTTTAATCTTCTTTTGTCTAACCCAATGAGGATATTTATATTTTAACTGAAAGGTGATTACTCTCAGCTTAAGAGGTTCGGTGAAAACTGCTAATTAATTACATCATTCTGGAGATGTATCCTGTCAGGAATGCTCCTATCAGGAGCTCTGATGGTGTAGTGGATAAAGCATTTGGCTGCTAACCAGAAGGTCAGTGGTTCATACCTATCAGCTGCTCCATGCAAGCAAGATGGGGCAATCTACTTCTGTGAAGATTTACAGCCTTGGAAACCCAGTGGGGGCTGCTATGAGTCAGAACTGACTCAATGGCAGTGAATTTGTTTGTTTTCCTATTATTAGTGCCCCTTACCTTACAATTTGTTTCCCATGGACATATGTTTAAGATACAAAACTTATTTGTAGAACATAAGTTTTTGTGCAATTAGAGTAGAAGAACTTAGCTATTTTAAGGAATTGTGTATTGAATAATGTTAAAAGCAAATCAAATAGTTTGTAATGCAAATAATTACATTCTAATTTCCTCATATAAACACACTTTTTTCCCACTTTTCATTTGTTTAAAACGTTTAGTTGATAGTAGCTTAGGAAAGATGAGGAGTGTCTGTGTACTGTGTCTTTTATTTAGCTATGTAAACTGTCTTAAAGGACGAAGGCACAGTGGATTCTCACAGCATAATCCACAAAAACACAGCAAAACAGAGGGGCAATATTATAAATAGTAAATTTGTAGGGAGAAGTGAAGGGCGTCAAACGTTAACAAGAAACTCAGGGTTCAAATGAGTCAGAGAAACCCAAGGAAATGCTGAAAGTGTTTTTTGATTGGTAACTAATCATTATTTCCACCGACATTTATTGAATACCTGCCGTGTGATAGGTACTGTTGGGCTTTGGGGATAAAGTAACTTTCAAGACCAAGCTCCCCGCCAGCCACACTGGCTGTTAAAGTGAGCACTGTGACTTGTTGCTAAAGCAGCCACGTGGTTTAAAAGCGGAAGCTCTGAAGCCTGAAATACAGCAAGCGGGAACCCTGCTAGGCGGAAGGAAAGGGGAAAGGAAAATGGCAAATCCCAAGAAGGGAAATACTGGAAAACAATCATGAGGAAGGAACTGTGGCCAGTCGCAGGGAAGGACGGCCAAGCACAGGAGGAAAAGAGAAGGCACTACTGGGTTGTGTTTCACAAATCAGAACAGAATAGCATTTGTTTAATGCTTTACATTTCCCATGTATGAACTCCGTCTGGACAGCCACAGTGTAAAAGGCTTTATTTTTATCATCATTCAACAGTAGTAAACTGGAGTCACTCATAGTTGATTTCAGAGCTGGGTATGCACTATAATCTGACTTCCAGTTCAGAGCTCTTCCCACCATCTAGAAGGAAAGGACATAAGGAGAAGAGAGGGGCATGGTGTTCTGCAAGTTAGGCTGGGACAGGCCATTTTGTCAAACCATGTGTAGTGGGAAAGTTAGGCCTGAGAGAGACACGCGCTGATACCAAACCAATCAACCAGAGCCAATTCTGATTCATGGTGACCCCACATGTGCAGAGTGGATGTGCTCCTTAGGGGTTTCAAGACTTTTGGAAGCAGATTGCCAGGCCTGTCTTCTGAGTTGTCTCTGGATGTGTTTGAACCGCTGACCTTTGGGTTAGTAGGTGAGCGCATTAATTGACAAGTGACCACCAGTAGTGGAGATATATGCATGTTTCCAGGGATGTTGAAGACAGCAAATAATTTTGTAGTGAAATGGGAGATATGTTGTGTGCCATAACAAAGCCCAGTTGGAGCTATTGCTGAATTCCTTGCTAGTTTCATTCTGTTTGAAACTAAGGGTTAACACCATGCTTTACAGATGCTTCAAATCTAGCCCTTAAACTGAATATTGGTTGATTATTCAATATTCAATACTGATTCTCTACGCATGCAGTATTATTGAATACTGATTCTCTACGCGTGCAGTAATCAATTTGAGGATGACTCCATCTAGGACCCAGGGCTCAGTGATAAAGAGATTTGTTGACTTATGTATGTTGTAGAAGCTCTGGTAGCGTAGTGCCTAAGGGATCTGACTGCTAACCAGAAGGCTGGTGGTTCAAACCCCCAGCCACTCCTTGGAAGGAAGGTTGGACAATCTACTTCCGTGGTGATACTGCCTTGGAAACCCAAGGAAGAGTCGCTGTGAGTTGGATCCAACTCTACGGCAGTGCATTGTGTCATTGTTTATATATGTTGTACTGCAGGTGAATTTGACATTTCTGTTTTCATACTCTAAGAGTTAGAATGAGAAGAATTACAATTAGAAGACTGTCAGGTTAAAGCAATAACAACAACACAAAGACAGATGACCAGAAAGCTGCAGCAAAATATGCAGAAAACATTTTTGAATTTAATTTTAAATTTAGTTTGTTCCATGAAAGTTTGATAATGTTGGTGAAATTTATATTTTCAACCCCAAGGTCAAAGAAATGTAGTGCTCCTGAGTGTTAGCAGAATAGAGGAGTGTTTGTACATGAGAGAACTTGCCTCAAGTGAACCCACTGGAAATCTGAACGATAAGTCGTGCTGGGTCTTTCACAGAGTAAGAGTATCTAACTCAAGTGGACCAGTCTCCCTCTCCTCATCCCCAGAGATTGAGCTCATTTTTCAGTTTGATGTGAGAGGCACCTTAGGTATGCATGCTTTACGTGTGGTTTCTTGCCTATGCTGAAGTTAGGGTATTGCTAGCCTTTTGTAAAGCTTACTTTGAGAAAGCAAAGACCATGTCATGTCTGCTGTTTTCATGCTGTTGTTTTGATCCATAGACCTTGCAGAGTTGCTCACATATTAAACACATTCACTTGTGGATGGCTCTGTTTTGGGGCCTTCCTATTGGTTCCACTGCCTGGCAGCCTGGGCAGGGACTCCAGGAGGTAGGTAATGAGATGACTCAAAAGAGGTTTCGTTGTCTTGTGTGCCATCTAGTCAGTTCTGACTCACGGCCACCCCTTGTGTGATGGAGCAGAACTCCTTCATAGGGTTTTCTTGTCCATAATCTTTACGGAAACAGATCTCCAGGCCTTTTCTTCTGCAAAGTCACTAGGTAGGTTCCAACTACCAACCTTTAACAGCCAAGTGCAAACCATTTGCACCAGCTAGTGAACTCAAAGGAGATTTAATCAGTCATAAAATGACTCCAGAACATCTACATTACCTGGTTATCCCCAAGGCAAAGTCAGGGAATCCCCTAATCTCTTTCTGTCAACAGTGAACATAATTACCATCCATGTCCATGTTTTACCTTTATAGATATCTTGTTATTTCAGGGCTGCTTTGATTTTCATTGTAACCTGACATCAGTTTTGAAAAGAATTTAGGTTAGGGACAGGAGAGAGCAAAAGTACCCCATTGTGTTATTTTTTTTTTTTTTTTCCTAGGGTCTCATATTCCCCTAAGATCTTTGTTGATCTTATTAAAGATAAGATTGATCTAGCATATAGTTACATCACCTTGGGTCACTTTATAAATTGCAGTTTTAATATTATGTTTGTCTACTAAACTCTTAAGTAAAACACTAAAGAGAGTTTGGAGAAAAACTGATTTAGAGTTCATAAATTTTTTCCTAATCATCATATTAAGGCTATAATGTTTAAAGTAAGACCTAGAAATAGTAACGTGGATTGATGATGATGGTGAGTATTACGTATGCTGAAAATGTAAGTGGCTTGTTAAATAGTATCCATTCAAAGAAGTATTTTATCTTTTTAACCAGTTATTTTTAAGCCATATTATTGTCTATGAGATTATGCAGTTTTATTGTTGTTGTTGTTGTTGTTATGTGCCGTCGAGTTGGATCCGACTCATAGTGACCCCTCCTTGGGTTTCTGAGGTGGTATCACTACGGAAGTAGATTGCCCAACCTTCCTTCCGAGGAGTAGCTGATGAGTTTGAATCACCAGCCTTCTGGTTAGCAGTCAAGTGCCTTAGGCACTACGCTACCAGAGCTCCTATAGTCTTTACATTTAGATGAAAGAAGTAAATGAAAGCTAATAGCAGGGACTTATTTTTTGAAATGATAAGGGATATGTCATAGAAGTAGAAAATATGCCCAATTTTCCACACCTTCTATCTCTTCCTTCCTTCCTCTCTCCTCCTCTGCTTCCCTCCCTCCCTCCTCCTTCCTTCCTTTCTTTTTTATGTGATTTATCCTCCTCCTCCTGCTCCTGGAGCTTTCAGAGAATCTTTCTGTGTGTAAACCCGTTCATGACTTTTTACAGTAGTGGTCTCGTATGATACTTGTCCTTTTGTGATTAACTAATTTGACTCAGCATAATGCCCTCTGTGTTTGTCCATGTTATGAGGTATGTCACAAAAATTATGGGCAGAGAAACTCAAAGTTCAATTCCTGATGACTCAGATCCTAAATAAGTCCACTTTTTTCCACTTTCCTGCCACCATCCTCTTCATCAATCTTTTATTTTGTCTTCTTGATCACAGACTTGTTTTCTTGGACGTTTTTCACAGAGCAGCCAGAATTACGTTTTTATAATGTATGTTAGATCATGTCACCTGACAGAGGGTTTTTATTGCACTTTGAATAATATCCCAAATCCCTTTCATGGCCCCTAAGCCCTTTCATGATCTGGCTTCTTGTCCCTCTAAAGGTTATGGTCTTCTACTTAGGCTTCCTGTACTCATCCACTTCCTCTGTGCTCTAGTTACCACTGGGTTCTTAACTAACTAGCTCACCTTGTGAAGCTACATTGCACTTCATGCTGCTTCTTCTTTCATCACTCTTCCACAAATCCTAACAGGGTTGACTCCGAGTCTTGTCATTACTGACTCTTCTTAAACATCACTTTCCTGAAGAGGACCTTCTTGATCACCTAGGCCAAGGTGGCTCCCCAGTCTTACTCTCCTTCCACTGGCTTTGATTTCATTCATTGTTTTATGTATCAAATTTTATTGAGCACCTACTATGTGATGAAGAACACATTAAATTGCCTGTCTTCATGGAGCTTTTACTCTAATAAAGAAAGATCATGGATTATCATCCTGCCAGGTACCTCTGACCCAATGCTGCACCCCAAATGGAATGGATGATTTATGAGAGCAGGACGTTGTTTTATTCCTACTGGAAGAAGTACTGGAGAGAACATTCAGAGATGCATTTTTTCCCATACATTTACTGCTTGCCTCTGTATACTTCCCCCCACGACTGAAGAGGTGAGAAGGAATAGCACAAAGAACCCTGCCACAGAATGTGCTGTAACTTACTGGGCACATTCTTGTGCAAATCACATTATCTGCTCTTGGTGTTATTTTTTCTCATCTGTAAATTAGGTGGTTGTTGTTGTTATGTGCCATTGAGTCGGCCCAACTCATAGTGACTCCTCTTTGGGTATCTGAGGTGGTATCACCACAGAAGTAGGTTGCCCAACCTTCCTTCTGAGGAGTGGCTGGTGAGTGTGAACCGTCGGCCTTCTGGTTAGCAGTCAAGTGCCTTATGCTACCAGAGCTCGGTAAAATACGTTAGTCCTATTCATAAACAAGGAGCTCTGGTAGTGTAGTGCCTAAGGCATTTGACTACTAACCAGAAGGCCAGCGGTTCAAACCCACCAGTCACTCCTCGGAAGGAAGGTTGGGCAATCTACTTCTATAGTGATACCAACTCGGAAACCCAAGGAGGGGTCGCTATGAGTTGGATCCGACTCAACGGCAGTGAGTTTCGTTCGGTTTTGGTTATTCATAAACAAGGTTTTTGAGACAATTGATTATGAAAACTAAAAACCCATTGCTATTGAGTCGATTCCTACTCATAGCAACCCTATAAGACAGAATAAAACTGCCCCGTAGGGTTTCCAAGGCTGTAAATCTTTACAGAAGCAGACTGCCTCAGCTTTCTCCTACAGAGCAGCTGGTGGGTTTGAACCACCAACCTTCCAGTGAGCAGCTGAGTGGTTAACCACTGTGGCACCAGAGTGCCTTTTAATTATGAAAGTACTGGGTAAATAGTAAAGTACTCTGTAATCATCATCATCATCTCAGTGATTTCCACTTACACCCTTGAGTACCTGAGATCTAGAGCTACGTTTCCAGTAGTTTAATAAGCGTTTCTATAAAGTGCATCTAAAATGAATGTTTCCTCTTCCCATAAAACTAGTTTCTGTTCTCCATTTGTCTGTTGTGACCAAGTATATCTTTCTTCCTCAGTACCTAGATCCATGCAGTCAAAATGTCTTGTCAGTTTTCTTTTGTTAAATCTCTTGAATCTATTCTTTTCCTCACATATCTGCCAGATCACCATCTCACTAACTTCAGGTCCTCACCAGTGTCTCCACTTGGTTGCCTTCTAAGGGATCCTTCGAATAGCCCTGGGGGTGCAGTGGTTATGTGCTCAGCTGCTAACCAGGACTGGGTACCTGCAGGAGAGAGACCTGGCGATCTGCTTGTGTAGGTTACAGCCTATGCAACCCTGTGGAGTTCTGCTGCCACACTGGGTCACTATGAGTCAAAACTGGAAGGCACAAAACAGTACCAAGGAATCCTTCACCCCTTGGCCTTTTTCTTCCAATCCATTTAGAAGCCTGCCATTATTTAATGTGCACCCAACATTTGTTTATCTTTTATCTCCCCTATTCAGAAACTTTCAAAAGATACCACCTGGTTGCCTATTGGATAAATTCATAATCCATTAGCTTTTAACTTGAAGTTCTCTATAATCTGTCTCCGATCTACTTTTCAAATTGGATCTCCTGTCGTTCTGCATTGTGACCACCCACTACATCTAGATGGGTCTGTTTCCTTTTTCATGAAGGTTTATTTTACTTTCCTGCTGCCTCTGCACACTCGTTCATATTTGCTTGGAATTTTCTTGCCTCTCTGTGCCAGTCCTCTTCAATCTTTTGGCCCAGCACACTCCTCTATTTCATAAGATGCCTTTGAATTTTTACTTTCATGTCTGTTTTTGACATTGTAGTCACCTTTGTTATTTCTATGCCTGTGTATGCCTTATCAGAAGTTCTGATATTTTTTACGTAGCCCAAGAGCCTTCCACGTAATGGAAACTTACTATATATATTAAAGCATGAGCGGTAATTGAGATTTTGCTCTATACTGCCCCTTTCTAACAATGGAAAGCAGGTCCCCTTTGCCTGGAATGATGAGCTAATATCTGCTCATAGGTGGAGCCTTGAACTTGTTGACCTCCCCTCATCCACTTTGAGGGGAAAAAAAAAATCAGTTTCTTGCTTACAGTTTGGAGAACTTGATTATAGTTTATCAAGCTACAATGTGCAAATTCAAGTTTGACCTAGTAAAGCACTGGCTTTATAAAAAATGTGTCCCTGAAGATGAGTAATAGCCATGGCCTCCTTAGGTGAGTATTGAATGTTGTCTGCAACGTCTCTAAATATGCTGAAATTTCCCCATCTGTTCTCAAGGAAGTATCATGAAGATGTGCTTCTGTTAACTTTTCCATTAGATAAACAGAGCCCTGGAGAACATCTAGCCTGGCTCTGATGACCATGCTTTACTTTAATTCTATACTAACAGCATACTTTTCTGTTCTTCTGCAGTACTTTGGAAGTTTACTTGTCATTTTCTGTGTAGAACTGGCTTGTGGTGTGTGGACATATGAGCAGGAAATTATGGTGAGTTCAAAATGGGAGTAAACATAATCTAAAACAATATCCAGTTTAGCCTTCTAAGTCTGTTACTTTGAAATAATTGAGACACATTCTTATTAATTTATATGTTTATCTCTATGAGTCAGAATGGACTTAATGAATGGCAACTAAGAACAACTGCAACATGGTACATGATAATGATGAATTGCCCAATACTTCTGAAAAATAACCTTTTCTTTTCTTTTCTCTATCTATTCCACCTAAAGCACATTTCTAAACCAGGATTTTTAGCATTTCATATAGTATGCCATGTGGTATATGTCTTTGACTCCACAGAATTTTATAACATGTATTTAATTGAGTAAAAATACTGTATGTTCTAAAATGAGTTTTACTAACTAGAGGGTATAATGGGCAAGATTTTGCATTAGCTGCGAGATTGGTTGATCAGTGCTGAAAAACTACATGACCGCCTGCAGCAGTGCACCAAGGAGGCGGAAGCCTGTTCTGCTGTTTGCAGCTACCACAAGGTCTTCCACTTTAAGGCGTGAGTTTGAAGAGTTGCGTATGTTTAGCACAATGCAGATGCACTTTCACTTTTCTGGGACCTGGTACTTGGAAACAGCTCAAGCATTTTTTTCTCCTTTGTTTTAGTAGTTGCAGCTGTAGGAACAACCTTTAGAAATACGTTAGAATGAATGAGGATGAGAATTTCTCATTCTCAAAATGTTACCAGTCGGTTTTGCTTAGCACTTGCACCTCGTTCAGCCTTGCTTGCATTCAGAATTATTACTTAATGTTTGCTCATTTAATTGGTGCATTTATCACCAATGAGGTCATACTTCTTTGAATGTCTGTGAATGTTGGCTGTTCTCATGGAGGCAGACCAGAGTTTCCCAATGCTAGCATCGTGGAGTAATGTTTGGTAAGAGGTGTTTTTCGATATATGGTCCCTGAACCATCTGTACCAGGAGTCACCCAGGGGAATTCTTAAAAAAAATATGCATTATTAGGCTGCAGCCCAGATCTGCTTAGTCAGAACAGAGGGGAAGGCAGGGAAGGAAGGGGTAGTGGACTGTTCATTTGCATTTGTGAAAAGTTCCCTAGGGGACTCTTACACACGGTAAAATTTGAAAACCATTAAGAGGAGAAGGGTGTTATTTGATTCAGAGAGGAGAGACATTTTGGCAGCTGTGCAGTCAAACTGAAGTTGTATCTAGTACCGGCTCATTTATTAAAGATTCTGTGATGAGTTTGTTACAGTCCGGTGAGATTGTTTTGAACGCTAAGTGATAATTGGACGCATGGATACTCTGCCTACTCTAATTTCCATGTAAACGATGCTTCGGCGCCGCCACATGTCTGAACGCCTGTGAAAATACTCATGCTTTTGTGCTATGACATCTCGGTAAAAGGACAGAATGTAGGATTACTTTTCTCTCTATGAAAAGAATTGAAAAGTCATGGCAGGTTCTAACTCGTTTAATATAAAATAAAAAAAGAAAAAAACTTTCTTTAGAACTAAATCTGCCATTAAGATAGGAATTTTATTGCTATTTTTGAGAATCATATTTCTACCTCATTCCTAGAAGTTTTATATAATGAATCCATGGCCATTGAGTTGATTTTGAGTCATAGATACCCTATAGGATAGAGTAGAGCTGGCCCATGGGCTTTTCAAGGCTGTAAATCTTTAAGAAAGCAGACTGCTGCATCTTTTTCCCTCAGAGTGGCTGGTGGGTTTGAACCACTGACCTTTTGGTAGTGGTTCAGTGCTTTAAATGCTGCACCAGCAGAGCTCCTTTGTATAATTTAAAAAAAAAAAAAAAAAAAAAAACCTCACTGTCGTCAAGTCGGATCCGACTCATAGCTACCCCTCCTTGAGTTTCTGAGGCAGTATCACTACGGAAGTAGATTGCACATACTTCCTTCCGAGGAGTGACTGGTGGGTTTGAACCGCCAGCCTTCTGGTGAGCAGAGTCAGGCACCTTAGGCACTATGCCACCAGGTTCCAGGGACTTAGTTTCTCTGTGTTTTATGTAAAATGATTCTATAATTCTTCTGTTTTCAAATAATAAATTTATCTCCTTAACATTCAAATGATAGACATAAATCTTACAAATTCCCATTACCTTAGCTTTTAATAGTTTTCTTTTTCACAATTTAAAGAAACCATTCTTAATTTTAGAAATGAATTTACTTTCTGTAGATTTTTAGATGGACCGTGTGTTGTTGTTATGTGCCGTATAATATTAACATATTGTAACTTATTCAAATGAATTAATTTAAGGTATTTGAAAGGAAATTCTCTGATTCTCATATAATTCTAAGAAACATGAGGAAACTGAGATGAGTTTAAACTTTTTAAAGTCTATTGATGGTCTGTCTGCAAATTGTTTATCAGTATTGCAGAGGTACCAAATGGGCATGGGCTGCCATTTTGTTGAAGTTGTGTATCACTGTGTTGTGTGTGTCAATCTGCCCCCTTAAGTCACCAGGATTAAACAAGGGCTGTTTAAATATGAACTGTGGAAAACGGTCCTTTAGAAAAGAACTTTCTTAGTTTTTTTTTATTGCTTTTACACTAATAGCAGTGTGAATGAAAAAGTGCCATTAAAGTTTATTATCTGCCAAATTTTGCAGAACGCAGCCTAACATAGAATGAGCTTTGTGCTTTTGGCTGTTCCATGCAAGTAGCTAATAAATATAAGTTCTATTTTATGGCCTGCTCCCAGTGTTTTGTGCCAGAACCTCCCGGTCTGCCCTGTTTCTTGCCATTTTTGGTCTCATGTCAATTGTGGTTACAACAGGGAAACAACCTCTATTTTATTTTGGAAAGCAGAATAGAAACAATTATTCTAATAACTGAAATCAGGCAGTCTGTTCTCCCTGCATTTCTGCTCTTTGTACATGTTCACCTCCTATTCATTAGTGTTTTTCTCTGGATGAAATCTGTCAATAATATGAATTGTTTCTGCTTATGAATTTCTAGGGAATTTATCTCACAGCCATGTGTTTTATGCCCCAAATGGTGTGAGATAATGCTCCCGTACAGTGAGTAGCTTGAACTTTGGTTAATTTCCTGATTGTGGGTGTTTTCTTTGGTATCCTATGTTTCCATGTCATAGAAAAAGAAAAGGGCAAAAATGAAGAATTTCTGTGGTCAGACATTTTAAAATGACTTCTATTGCTGCTACTATCGTTTTATAGTAGGGGAGTTCTGGTAGCATAGTGCCTAAGGCACTGGACTGCTAACCAGAGGGCTGGCGGTTCAAACCCACCAGCCTCCTCGGAAGGAAGATGGGGCAATCTACTTCCGTAGTGATATTGCCTTGGAAACCCAAGGAGGGGTTGCTATGAGTCAGGTCCTACTCGACAGCACATAACAAAAACAACAACATCTTTTTATAATACTTAAAAGTAGTCCTAACCTTGAGTTCTGGGTGGCTGTATTAACTCTTTCTACCCTTCCTCCTTTTTTCCCTCTTCATGTGTTGAATGCTAAGCTTGCTTCACTAAGCCATGCTTCTGTTACTCCATGAAGCAGTCATGGATGTTGTCCAATTTCCCAACAGTTGCTTTAATGCCACACATGTGATGAAACTAGGATTGGCAGACCTCAATTTCTGCTCTGGCCCTATAGATGAAACATACCATGAAGTGCTGGTCAGATTTCTGGCCAACTGCTGTGTTGCAAACCTAAAAGTCTGTTATGATTAAAAGTGTTAGCACTCGTGCTACTAGAGGACTTAAAAATTGAAGCTCAAAGAATGCTTAAAGTTGAGAACTTTTCTTTCTAAAATTTTACATTGCCTCCTAAGTCCAAGGTTTTGAAAGATAATTAAAAAATTACTCTGGAATGAGGCTTGACTTGACTTAAGCTCTTTTTCTTTTTAATTTTCTCCCTTTATTCTTTTACCACTATCTGTAGTCATGGTGGCATAGTGCCTAAGGCATTTGACTGCTAACCAGAAGGCTAGTGGTTCAAACCCACAGCCACTCCTTGGAAGGAAGGTTGAGTAATCCCTTCCGTAGTGATACCATCTCGGAAACCCAAGGAGGGATCGCTAAGAGTCGGGTCCAACTCATCGGCAGTGCGTGCATGTCTACAGTCATAAGGAGCTCTGTTGGCACGGTAGTTAAAGCATTAATTTGACTGCTAACCAAAAAATCAGTGGTTCAAACCCACCAGCCACTCCACAAAAGAAAGATGAGACAGTCTGCTTCCAGAAAGATTTACAGCCTTGGAAACTGTCTGGGCAGTTCTACTCTGTCCTGTAGGGTCACTACGAGTCAGAAGTGACTCGATGGCAGTGGGGATCTACGGTCATTCCAAAGGACAGTATTTTAACATTATGAAATCAAAGGTCATTTCTTTCAAGGGATCATTTGTTACTTGTAGCTTTTCAGGTGTATCTGTAGGTTATATGTTGTTGTTGTCATGCGCCGTTGAGTTGGCCCCGACCCATAGCGACCCCTCCTTGGGTTCCGAGGCAGTATCACTATGGAAGTAGATTGCCCAACCTTCCTTCTGAGGAGTGACTGGTGGGTTTGAACTGCCAGCCTTCTGGTTAGCAGGCAAGTAGGTACCTACCTGTTTGGGGATTTCCTTGAACTTATCTATCAGCACTGGTTGTTTCTCATTGTTTTGCTGAGGACACAGTGCTTCCTCATGTAGTACAAAATGCTGTGTGTAGAGATTGTTCAGTAAGTATTTGGCAATCCCGAGTGTAACTTACGTCACAAACAATTGCAGACTTATGATAGTATTTGTCAATTATAATATGTTTTAAGTATGTGTTAGTATGTGTGTGAGTGTGTTACAGTTGTTGATTATGCTTTTTATCTCCAGGTTCCAGTACAATGGTCAGATATGGTCACTTTGAAAGCAAGAATGACAAATTATGGCTTACCTAGATACCGGTGGCTTACTCATGCTTGGAATTTTTTTCAGAGAGAGGTAAGTGCTAGAATTTCTGAGGTAGAGAGCATAGAATGAGTAGCACACTTTTAAAACAAATGTCAAAAATTTTGGCTGTGGTCATTTTCTCCATGCTGATGAGTTAAGGCTGTGTTTCAGTTACCAATGGTGCAATTCATGATTTAGAAAAACCTTAAAATAACTCCATTCCCTACTTTTCTTCCCATGTGTGCCATTTCCCCTTTATTTCACCAGATTCATTTATAGTTTGGAATTTCTCAAACACTTTGCTAAATTATTGTGAAGTTTCCATTTAAAGGGAGGTTGAAATGGATAAATACTCCATTTCTTTTTGAACTGATAATTTGTCATGACTATTAGAGCTATCTGTAGGTTAAAAGTTGTTTTAATTTTTCTCAAATAATGTTTCTCATTTCAGAATTAGAAGTTGGTATACCATTAAAAGCATGACCTTTCTAGTCAGAAGGACCTTGGTTCAAATCCTGGCTCTGCTGCTTACTATTCAGTGAGCTGCTGTAATTTACTTAATCGACCTAAGCCTCAGTTTCCTTACCTGTAAAGTGTGGATAATGAATTAAAAGTACGTGCCTCCTTGCGTTATTGAGAAGATTAAATGAGACCATCAACTTAGAGTATGGTTATTAATAATAACATTACAAACTATAGGCTTTTTCAGTTTTTCTTACCTAACTGCAAGATAGCAGGGCACCCAGTCTTCTTCTCAAATGAGGACTGTATTTCAGGGTGTAAAATCTGGTGACTTGAGCTTAACTGTCAATCTTGCTTCATATCAAGCTCTTCTCCCAACTGTGTGTGAATGTCTCCAACCAGTTTCCTCTTGGTTGGAGAGACATTCCCAGATGACCACGTGTAGTGGTTTCCTTTTGTTTATTTCTCTTAGACCTGGGTCACAAAACATTTGAGAATCAGTGTGTTACATGATAGATATCCAGCTCTCTGCTCAGTTATTCTTTCTTGGATATGAACAGAGGCTCAAATCCAGGACAACCCCCAAATCAGATTTTTTTTGCTTTACTGTTGTTGAGATGGTGAACGTTATCATCGCAACACAGACTTCCTGTTTGTTTAAATGCTTCCTAACTTTGTTTACTGTGCATTTGTACTGAAAACATGACAGGAAAATAAGTGAAGCATTAGGGAATTTTTAGTAAGCTCTGTTCAGCTACTGCCCTGGACGGGAGCTTCCAAGAGCTCTTTTTTTTCTGGGATTTGTGATGCAGATCACGATGATCCCCGTGAAAAAACAAAGTATTTCTTTTCTTGATGGGGCTCCACCTAAAAGCACAATAAAGGTACATGCACTGCAGATGGTAGCACACTTATTTTTAGGTTTGTCACGTGGTAAGTTCACGCCTTCATGTCCTAGTGGTGAAGAGTTTGAAAAACTCTTATAAAACAATTAAATTGCAGAGCTGAAAGCAACCTTGGCCACGCCTGACTTTGCTGACTCCTGATGCAGTGATGTTCTGTGTGTGTGCGTCCATCCAGTGGAGTCTCACTTAAGCCCTAGCGGGATTTATTTTATAACTTTGAGGAAAGAAAACCTTTTTTGTTGTTGTTTTTTTCTTAAGGAGACAGTGAGTAGAGTGTGGGCTTTGGAATAAATAAGGCTCTTCCAGTACTGGTCTATGACCTCGGCGAGTTACTGGACCTTTCGAAGCCTCTGCTTCTTCATATGTAAAATGGTGATGGTATTTTCTAGAGTTTGGCACAAAGTTAGCAACTCACTGCCAGCGAGTCGATTCGGACTCATAGAGACTCTCATCTGGTTTCCAAGGCTGTGAATCCTTACGGAAGCAGACTGCTTTATCTTTCTTCTGCTGCGTGGCCAGTGGGTTAAACTACTGATCTTTTTGGTTAGCAGCCAAATGCTTTAACCACTACATCCCAGAGCTCCTTCATTGTTAGCAAGAGTAGCACTGTCTCACAATGATATACAAAGAGGCAGAGATAGTGCAAAGGAGGTGTAGACTACAGTAATGCGTGATGTAATAGTGGGTTTTCTTCAAGGAGTCTTGAGGAAAAGTTTCAGTACAAATTCAATGTCTTCTGTTAAAGGAAGGAGCTCTGGCAGAACAGTGGTTAAAGCGTTCGGCTGCTAAACAAAAGGTTGGTGGTTTGAACCTCCCAGCTGCTCTGCGGGAGAAAGATGAAACAGTCTTCTTCTGTATAGATTTACAGTCTTATAAACCCTATGGGGCAGTTCTACTCTGTCCAGTATGGTCATTGTGAGCCTGAATTGACTTGACAGCAATGGATTTTCTATTAAAAGAGAAAAGCAACTATATAAAAAGAAAAAGTATTTCAGAGAGTCATTAAAAATAAGAAGAATACTTTGGCATTGAAAGTAATGTTGTTGTGGTTATGTGCCGTTGAGTTGGACCCGACTCATAGCGACCCCTCCTTGGGTTTCCGAGGCAGTATCACTACGGAAGTAGATTGCTCCGTCTTCCTTCCGAGGACTGGCCAGTGGGTTTGAACTGCCAGCCTTCTGGTTAGCAGTCTTAAATTATTTGGAGAAGTCATTTATGTGGAGCATCTCATTTACAGACAAGGCCAGATAAATGGACCGTTCTGTGGATGGAGTTAGAGTGTCGCAAGAACTGTCTGTCTGTCATCAACATAGTAAGAGCACATTTCCATAGGAAGTGAGAAAAGTGGTGTTCTCTGGGATCAAAGATTTAAAATGACAGACTGAGACACGAGTAGTTTATGATTTTTAGAAAGCAAAGTCTCTTTGTTACATATGTTTTTGGTGAATACTTGATGAGCTATTTCAAGTATATGAAATACCAAATTGTATTTTTGTTAATTGGTG
This sequence comes from Orycteropus afer afer, assembly GCF_000298275.1. Taxonomy (NCBI): domain Eukaryota; kingdom Metazoa; phylum Chordata; class Mammalia; order Tubulidentata; family Orycteropodidae; genus Orycteropus; species Orycteropus afer. Next base: position 2,340,191 of record NW_006921946.1, read on the forward strand.
ATGTTTATGGTATATTCATGGCTGTTAGAATGTTTAAAAGGAAAATAATAAAGATAAAAAAAGAAAAATTTCTCAAAAATTTTAGTCTTACTCATAGCTTTTAGTAATTCATTTATAATACTCTTAGGAAGATTGTTTTTTCTTCTTTTTTAATTAGCTATTTGCAAATGTAAAAAATGCAAGATTATTTGTAATGTATTTGTTTCATTTCGGTGAGTTTCAGAATTCTTCAAAGTTGATCTTAGGTGAATTTTGAAATGATGGTGGGTTGTGATACCTTATGATGCAAAGTTAATCCTGGAAACAGATCTGTCTGTTGAACTACATAATTTGCAGAGCCAGTTGCTTTTGGCAGAATTCTTCTTAGTGACTGCCTGTATTTCTTGCTTTTCACTCTCTGGAAGAGGAACCCCCTTCTGCCCAAGGCCTAAAAATTATTCATCATAGTTAATTGTTCTGAATCTAAACTAGATATAGTCTTAAGCAGTGTTCCTAAACTCTGAGCAGAGAAGGTTGCTTATCTTGGTGTAATAAGAATAAGTTGGATTTTACCAGATCCAGCTTTTTAAAACCAAACTAAGGGTACATCCTTTCTTCTGAGATCATGGTGATAAAATATGATAGTTTATTTTAAGATTTTCATTTGGTTACATAAAGATTAGTTGACCAAACCTATGTTTATATCTCAAATATTTCCACAGATTTTACTGCTTAATGAATCCAAATCTAGTAATCTTTGTGATGCAGGCTTTGGTCAACAAATCTTTCTATAGAGTTGTTGTTGTTGTTGTCAGGTGTTGTTGTTGTCAGGTGTCGTTGTTGTTGTTGTTGTCAGGTGTTGTTGTTGTCAGGTGTCGTCGTTGTTGTTGTTGTCAGGTGTCGGTGTCGCTGAGTTGGCTCTGACTCACAGTGACCCAGCGGACAACAGAACAAAACACTGCCTGGTCCTGTGCCAGCCTCACAATCCTTGCTGTACCTCAGCCCATCATTGCAGCCACTGCACTAAAACATCTTGTTGAGGGTCTTCCCCTTTTCGTTGACCCTCCCCCTTACCAAGCATGACATCCTTCTCCAGGGAATGGTCTCTTCTGACAACTTGACCAAAGTAGGTGAGACAAAGTCTGGCCATTCTTTCTTCCAAGGAGCATTCTGGCTGCACTTCTTCCAGGACAGATTTGTTAGTTCTTCCGGCAGTCCATGGTATTTTCCTGGGTGATAGAGGGAGCCCAGGTGGTGCAGTAGTTAAGAGCTTGACTGCTAATGGTAAGGTTGGCAGTTTAAACCCACCACCTGCTCTGCGGGAGAAAGCTATGACAGTCTGCTTCTGTAAAGATTACAGCCTTGGGGCAGTTCTATTCTGTCCTATTGGGTCACTATGAGTCGGCAGCAGGTTAGGTGACATATAAATAGATTGATCAACTACCCTTCTGTGGCTGGGAGTTTAATGATAAGGGTAATATTTGTTTGGGTTAATGTGTATTAAAATCTATTGGTAGGGTTACTTGTAGAAGACCTTGCAGTTAGGGAATAAGATTCAGTCTTGCCTAATCTGGTTTTAGGAGCTCTGGTAGCATAGTGCCTGAGGCGCTTGACCACTAACCAGGAGGCTGGTGGTTCAAACCCACTAGCCACTCCTCGGAAGGAAGGTTGGGCAATCTACGTCCATAGTGATACTGCCTGGGAAACCCGAGGAGGGGTCACTATCAGTTGGGTCCGACTCGACGGCACATAACAACAATCTGGTTTTATGTGCTGTGGGCATTACTGTTCAGATCTGTTGCATTGTGGAGTGGTTAGCTGGGGTGTTCCTTCACTGCATTTCGGTCAGCAACAACGAATGTGCATGTCATTAGTGATGACAGAAGCGGATTTAGCTCTAGGTACAAAAATTTAAGAAACCTAACTTTTAATCACCTATAAATTAGGAAAATATTTTTGTAGTCGACTGAGCCCAACCAATCATTCTTTTGCAGTTTAAGTGCTGTGGAGTCGTGTATTTCACCGACTGGTTGGAAATGACTGAGATGGACTGGCCACCGGATTCCTGCTGTGTTAGGGAATTCCCAGGATGCTCCAAACAGGCCCACCAGGAAGATCTCAGTGACCTATATCAGGAGGTATGGCTGTATGGGATCAATTGTCATGGATAAAAGTTTTCTCATGTTAACTTTAAAGTGAAGAGACACTGCAATGCTACTGAAAATTTTCCTTTTCTGTCTAAAAATAAAGGCCCTTAATTTTTTTTCTGATATGTGATGAAACAGGATAAAGCTAAAAATCCATATAGAAATCTGAACACTCGACACATTTTAACAAAGGAAAGTGGTGAAGACCATGTTTTAGAGTTAAACAGCTCATTAATTGGATATTAAACTGCATTAATCTAGAACCAAATCTATTGCTCCTTCCTTTGCAAACAGACACATGCTGAGTATGTAGCTTACCCTGGGGATTCAGGAAGACAGAATTGGAGTTCCCGGGCAGAATATGTATTTTAGGCCCTCCCCTTAGCCTAAAACAACAAAAAACTTACTCTCCAGAGAAAACACTGCCATGCCACTCTTCACTTCCGCCTGCTGGCTAATGATTAGTTGTGTTAGTGAACTGATTTAATGAGGTTTAATACTCACTGGACTAAGGTCAGTCATTAAGTACCCAAGAATCTTGCATGTTTGTGTTTACTGGGAGAACTTTTCACAATCATCAGTATTCCTTGTGACAGAAGTTTTCCTATTTGTTCATTTTTAGTGGTGGTTTTTAAACTTTTTTCTTGGCAGTAGAATCCTGTTTTCAAATTAAAGTCTAGAACTGCACTGCTAAAGTTAACAGTTCGGTGCCTCAGCCACACTAGCTCCATTTCAAGTGCTCGATAGCCATGTATGACTGTGGCTCCTGGGTTGCTGGACAGTGCAGACATGGGATGTTTCCATCATCGCAGAAAGTCTTGTTGGGCATCGCTGACCTAGAATGGAAGCCCCAAATGTAAATCAGAGAGATGGGCAGCTGCTCAGGTTGAGGGGGTGGGAGCCTTGTCCACACACTTCTCCAGGGAAGTACTGAAGTACCTTAGTGCTGTTAAAAACCTTTGGCTTAATGTAAAGTAACACCACTATTCTTAGCACAACTAATATAGATACATATATAGATAGATAGAATGGCTATAAGGAAATGAAGCATTAGAACAAAACACATCAGGATACACATCTTTATATATTCTGAGGTATATTACAGTTTATACATTTCCCCCCAGAAGTACTACTGTTGTTTAAAGCATCTCTTAAATTCTCTTCCGAAGTCAGCTGTAAAGATGTATAAAAATCAGTTTCTTTAATTTATTGTTGTCAATTAATTACTTTGCAGAAGAAAGCTGTATTTTACCTACACAAATGGTCCATCTTACTTATGTCTTTAATGTAACTTTTGACTGTTAAAAAAAAAAAAAATCTCCACAGACAAAAATGTCACGTTTAAGGCTATTCAAAATAAAGTGCTTTGGGCTCTGAAGGCGTGCCTCACCCCATCACCCCACCCTCAAAAGAGTTTCAGATATATCGAAAGAGCTGAATAACTCAGGTTGTTTATTTTAAAAAACAATCACAATACCGTTGGTTATGCCTCACCCTACTGAGATGCATTGTGTTGGATGTTATGATTTTAAACGTATTATGGTTAGGAGTGGGGAGCTCTGGTGGCATAGTGCCTAAGGCATTAGACTGCTAACCAGAAGGCCGGCGGTTCAAACCCACCAGCCACTACTCAGAAGGAAGGTTGGGCAATCTACTTCTGTAGTGATACTGCCTTGGAAACCCAAGGAGGGGTTGCTATGAGTTGGATCTGACTTGATGG
>NW_006921946.1:2345241-2373528 GCF_000298275.1 Orycteropus afer afer
AGACCTGAAGGGCAACTAGGGGCCATAGTCTCAGTGGTTCCACCAGGCTCTATCGGACCTGATCTTTTTTTTTATGCTTTTTTTTTTTTTTTTTAAGTTTTGTTCCACATTTGTCTTCAACTCTATCTGGGGTCTCCAATTTTGATCCTTTTCCAAGTGGTTGGCAGTGGTAATAGGGCACCATCTAATTCTTCTGGTCTCAGGGTCATATGGGCTGAGGTCCTCATGATCCATTAGTCCTTTGGACTAATTGTTTCCTTGTGTCTTTTATTTTATTCACTCTTCTTTCCAGGCAAGGGGAGACCAATAGTTGCATCTTAGATGACCACCTACTAGCTTTTGAGACCTCAGTCATTACTCACCAAAGTAGGATGTAGAACAATGTTTTTATATACTATGTTGTGCCACTTGAGCTTGATGTCCCCTGCAACCATGGTCCTGAGCCTGCAGGCCCAGTGACTAACTCTTCAAGGTACTTAGGTATAACTAAGAAGTTGTCCTAACTTTGTCCCCTGTTAGCCCTATACTGCATATGGACATTTTTATAGCACATACAGATATGCATGTGGGAACATCATCTGTTCAACTTATGTATGGTCGTGCTACATTATCATTTGCCTACCCATAGTTGATCTTGCCTGTCTGTGTGTGTATTCCCCCATAGATTAGTGTTTGCTGTTACTGATAACGCAGTGCTGTGTATGCAATAATAATTACCTTACTGTCTGTCTCTGTTGTGCACCTCTCCATGACCTCCTTTTCCTTAGTGATATTGTACTGGTCACACACTTTTATTATTTTGCCTTTCTCTTCACCCAAATCAGCACCTATCTCTTAACTAGCAAGAAAATGTAGTTTTGATAATACTTAATTCCATAAAATAGAAAATAATACTTAATACTTCTCGGGTAATATTAAATGCAAACAAACGTATTTGTTGATATTCAAGCACATTATAATTTACCATTAAGTGTTAAAAGAACATATGGTTACTGTACAGATAGATGTAAGTGTAGACATGGAAATTGAAAGTAATTGACTTTCCTAGGGTAAACTTAATCCTTTTGTTGGTCTTCAGCAAGAAAAAAGCTCTGGTGGCTCAATGGTTAAGCATTGTTTTGTAAACCAAAAGGTTGGACACTCCAACCCATCTAGTGATTTTGTGGGAGAAGGACGTGGTGATTTGCTTCCATAAACGTGAGTGTTGTTGTTATTATTGTGTGCCATTGAGTGGATTCTGCCTCATAGCAAACTTTGGGACCGATTAGAACTGCCCCATAGGGTTTCCTAGGCTACCAGGAAAATTCTGTGTCGCGTGGGGGTTGCTATAAGTCTGAAATCAACTTGATGGCACCTAACAACAGCAGAAGCAATTACTAGGAAATTACTGTCTACAACACCATGTCTAATAACTGCAGCCATCTTTAGTGAGTAATACTGATAAGATTATAACCATTTTTTATCATGAAATGGCAAAACATGAACCAATTTCCTAAACTTCCTAGGAAGTCTGAAGATGGACAAATTCTTTTCAGTTTTACTTTTTGTTGTTGTTGTTAGGTTCTGACTCATAGTGACCCTATGTACATCAGAGTGAAACACTGCTCGGTTCTGCACCATCCTCACAATCCTTGCTGTGCTTGAGCCCATCATTGCAGCCATTGTGTCCATCCATCTTATTGAGGGTCTTGCTCTTTTTTGCTGACTTTCTTCTTTACCAACCATGATGTCCTTCTCAGGGACTAGTCCCTCCTGATAACATGTCCAGAGTGCATGAGTTAAAGTCTTGCCACCCTTTCTTCTAAGGAACATTGTAACTGTACTTCTTCCAAGACAGATTTTTTTCCTTTTTCTTGTAGTCCATGGCATATTCAATATTCTTATTCAGTATTCTTTGCCAACATCATAAGTCAAATGCATCAACTCTTCTTTGGTCATCTTTATTCACTGTTTAACTTTCACATACATATGAGGTTATTGAAAATACCATAGCTTAGGTCAGGCACACCCTTATTCTTAAGGTGATATCTTTGCTCTTTAACAAGTTAAAGAAGTCTTTTGCAGCAGATTTGCTCAATGCAATATGTTGTTTGGTATCTTGACTACTGTTTACATGGGAATTGATTGCGGAGCCAAGAAAAATGAAATGCTTGACAACTTCAGTCTTTTTTCTGTTTATCACGATGTTGCTTATTGGTCCAGTTATGAGGCTTTTTGTTATTGGTCCAGTCATGAGGCGTTTTATGTTGCAATGTAATTCATACTGAACACTGCAGTCTTTCATTTTTATCAATAAGTGTGTCAAGTCCTCTTCGTTTTCAGTAAGCAAAAAAAAAAAAAAAGATAATACTCAGTATTATCTGAGTATCACAGGTTGCTAATGAGTTGTCCTCTAATCCTGATGCCGTGTTCTTCATATAATTTAGTTTCTCAGATTATTTGCTCAGCAAACAGATTGAATAAGTATAGGAAAAGGATGCAATCCTGACACATACCTTTCTTTGTTTGCTTAGCAAACAGATTGAATAAGTATAGGAAAAAGATACACTCATGACACATACCTTTCTTTGTTTTAAATCATACAGTATCCCCTTCTTCTGTTTCAACAACTGCCTCTTGGTCTATGTACAGTTCCACATAAGCATAATTAATTGTTCTGGAATTCCCATTCTTCACAATGTTATCCACAATTTGTTATGATCCATACAGTCAAATGCCGTGAATTTCTGACAGTTCCCTGTATTTACTTTGATTAAACAGTGTTCAATTAAGCTTTTAACATAACTTTCTTATAAAAATACAATTCTTTTTTACTGGTTTGTCCTAGGTTATTTTCAACTGATGATGTTTTTCATCCACTGATAGCATTTTGGGAGCTCTGGTGGTTTAGTGCCTAAGGCACTTAACTGCTAACCAGAAGGCTGGCTGTTCAAACCCACCAGCCACTCCTCGGGGGAAGGTTGGGCAATCTACTTCTGTAGTGATACTGTCCCGGAAACCCCAGGAGGGGTCGCTGTGAGTCAGAAAACAACTCAACAGCAGTGAATAGCATTTTATAATGGAATGCTTTACTTTTAGGATTCTTGCTCTTATGATTCCTTGTTCCACAGATTTTAAAGTGGGAAGAAGCCACATTATTGTGCATATGAAATCTGATGGCCCAAATTATCTTAAAAAAGTTACATATTTCCATTGAGAGAGCTTCAGTAGGAGGCTGCATTGTCAGTTATGAGATGTTCTTTAGATACAGGCTTCTGGTGAAATGGGGGTTCGTTATATCAAAGCAATCTTCTTTTGCATTTTACAATTAATAAAAGACGCTGATATTGGTAATGATATAGTGCTTAATCATATGCTTAGTTGACTTACAAAAGTGGATCATTTAATAGCTTCATGGGACATGTACAATTAAAGTTATAATTAAAAATAAGACTTAATTCCTCTTTGCCCTGGAGAACATATGTTTCCTAATTGCACTGTGTCCAGAGAACATCTACTAAGCAGATGAGAGGTTTAGAAGAAACAAGTAAGAAATACCTGTCAGTATTGGGGATATTTATTGTGAAGTAGAGAAAACTAAAGAGGGATATTTTAGATGTCATTAAGTATTTGAAAGTTCATAATTCAGCACAAGAGGTAGACTTATTCTTTGTTGCTCCCAGGGCCAGAAGTTACAGGAAGGAAATTTTGAATCAATAGAAGGAAGACCTTGCTCATCAAAATCTGTCCAGTTGTGAGACGGGTTATCTTATAAAATAGTGAGAATCTCATCACTAAAAAATGTTAAAGTCAAGGTCAGATAACCATGTCACTGGTGGTATAGAATGAGTTTTTAAATTAAAAATGAATCTGGATTAGATGAATTTCAAGGTCCCTTTTATCTTTCATACTCTGTAAACTTAGAGATAAGAACTGGCTTTCTATCTGCAATCTTTCTTCAGTGCTGTGCAATCAAAGAAATAAATCATTCTCTACCATCTGGTGGCCCGCATGGTCCCTGGCCCAATAACATTTTTTTCTGACACATTTTGAAACCTGTGAAAAATGATGGAGCAGAAATATAGCAACAATTGCACATTTTAGAAAAATTCTCATGAGATATATTGTTGGGTTTGGCACAGAGCTCCTCAAAATATCCATAATAAGCTATACACTTGTATAAAAGTAAGGTTTAAAAGTTACGGATGAAAATGTCTCTAACTACCAGTTTGGTTCTGTCACATTCATTCATTCAAAATATTTGTTGAGTATGCCTCCCATTTCCTGGGGCTTTTCTAAATGCTGGAGATACAGTGGAAAACATTGTAGATAAAATCTCTCTTCTCGTGTCACTTATATTCTAGTTAAGGAATCCAAACATTCAACAAGAAAGCAGAAGACAAACAACACTAACAATATAATTGTACCTACTGAAAGCACTCTGGAGATTGTGAATGTGATATGATGGAGAGTGGCTTTGTTGGAGAAGGAGCTACTTATATAGGCTAGTTAGGAATAACCTCTTAGGAGGCATGATGGTAGGTTTTATGTGCCAACTTGGCTAACCCAATTGTTTAGTCATACATCAGTCTCTAGGGGCTGCTGTGGACGTATTTTATAGACGTGATTAGCCTCTACGGTCAGTTGACTTAAAGAAGATAACCCTCCCTAATGTGAATATGTCTCATCTAATCAGTTGGAAGGCCTGGAGAACAAAAATTAAGGTTTCTCAACCAGAAACCAAACCAAACTCACTATCATCAAGTTGATTCCAACTCATAGCAACCCTCATTGGGTTTCCAAGGCTGTAAATCTTTACGGAAGCAGACTGCCTCATCTCTCTTCTGTGGAATGACCAGTGGATTTGAACCGCCAAACCTCTTGGTTCATACCTGAATGCTTTAACCACTACACCATCAGAGCTACTAAAGTTTCTCAAAGAAGATGAAATTCTGCCTCAAGACTATAGCATCAGTGTGTGCTGAGTTTCCAGCTTGCCAGCGTGCCTTACGGATTTTAAAGTCAAGGCAGCAACATTGGCTCCTACCTAAGTTTCCAGCCTGCTACTCTGCCCTATGAATTTCAGACTTGCCTGTCCCTACAATGATGTAAGCCAATTCCTTAAATACATACTTCCTATTGGTTTTGTTTCTCTGGAGATATAGGAGGTGACATTTAAGCTGAGACTTTGCATAAAAACATACAAAGATCGGAGGAAGGGTTTTCTTGGGTTGAGGAATTGCAAGTACAAAAGCCCAGCCTCAGGGGACCTGGACCCCCATTACTGACTGCCTGCTAGTTTGCTTTTGTTTGGAATTGTTCCTGTAGCCACACTCTATGAATACCAGTATAGGATTTGGGCTGAACAAAACAACAGATGCAGAGTGTGAGTTGGTAATATACAGGACTGGAATGTGTTTCTTCTTTTCTCACCTGCTGAGTTTCGTATCACCTTAGTTACTAAAGTGCTGTGTTAAGACGTGATTTGGAGAAGAGAAGAAGAAAGAAAGAAAAAGAGAAAAAGAAGCAGGTAGAGAAGAAGTCTTTTTAGAGCAAACTCTTCCCTGTGGTCCTGGGCTAATTTTGGATGGGCTTCAAGGGTACAGTGGTACTGCTGAAGTTGTTTTCAATATTTTATATGTGTCTTTTTAGTGTATGGGATCCATAGCTCTCATCAGCTCTTTCTGAGATTCCTTGCCTAAAAGTGTGAAGAACCACAGTGGTAGAGTATATTCTCATCACCCCCATATCAGATGGGCCACGAAGCCTAAACAGCGATTTAAAGGGACTCAAGTGCCATTCTGCTTTTCAGCCAAGCACTTCAAGAAAAATAAGTGAAAGTAAACAGATGCAGGATAGGATCAATTTCAAATGGGCCAACTGAAAATGTAAAACAAAGAGGAACAGAGAGTAAATGAAAATATATCTCCAAAGACACATTTCCTTCTTTTGTGCTTAGAAGATAGATTGCTATTGAAATATCTTGGTTCTGCTTCTTGGGAAAAGTAGTATTCACAGAGGTGTATGTAAGAGTCACACAGGGAGATAGATGTTCCCCACACAGCCCTGTGCCTTCAAGACACATTTCCTTTAGAGCCTTAGGCTCTGCATGTTCCAGATGTTGGGTCTGAATGTCAAATCCTTTAAATTATTTTGTAAATCACAAAAAAAATTACTGAAGCCACATATGCTTGTTTAGATGGTTATTTCTTCTCTCAACACTGTAAAACATCTACAAACTTCAAAAAAATAAAAGTTGCTTTCAAGTTGATTCTGACTCACAGCAACTCAATGTGTGTCAGAGTAGAACTGTGTCCCAGAGACTCGACTCTATGATGGCTGATTTTTTCAGAGTGGTTTGCCAGACCTTTCTTCCTAGGCACCAAACTGCCAACCTTTTGGTTAGCAGCCAAGAGCATTAACCATTTGTAACACCCAGGGACTCCTCTACAAATAGATATAGAAAAGGGCAGGGGATGTGGATGTGAAGACGACCACCTTTCTCTTTGAGTCTTGAGTTTACAGGACAGGGAACCACCCAGTGAAAGGCATGAATGCAGTAAAACATGCAAAAGTCAGAATCTGTATATGGCAGAAATCTGTCAGAGAAGGAAAATTCAAATATTTTCCACTAACGTACGTGAGCAATAGAAAAGTGGTAGGACTACACCCTGTCAAAGGGTAGAAAACTTGCAAGACCTGGAAAAACAAGGCAGTCCCGTTGAGTTTCAGCTCTTACAGGTTTCACTGTAGTTCTCCACTATGGTGTAGATCTCTCCACAGAAGATCGACAAGCAAGGATTCTCCAAGTTTAATGGTGGGAGCAGCTCATGGTCCACCATGTGGGAGTGGGTTATTTGAGCTGTTTATCCTCTTGGCTGCATGTGATCTAAGGTGTGAAATGGGAGCCAGCAATTGACACTGTCAACTTTCACCCAGATTACAGGCCTTGTCTTTGGCAAATGGTATTTATTTCATAATCTATATACAGTTGACCCTTGAACAACATGGATTTGAACTGCATGGCTCCACTTATTTTGCTCAAGAGATAGATCTTGGGGAAATTCAAGACACCTCACCAGAAGAATTAACAGAAGACGACTCAATGGAGATGTTGCAAATTAGTGCCAGATGATGTGGAAGAAGACACAGAAGAAGCGGTGTCAAAGAACAAATTGGCATTGGACAGTCCGACAGAAATGTTCCAGTCATTCAAGACTGCTTTTGACTTCTTTAGCAACATGGACCTTTCTATGATACGCACACTGAAGCTAAAGCAGATGGTAGAGGAAGGATTGGTATTGTGTAGAAACCTATTTAGAGAAATGAAGAAGGAAATTCATCAGCAGAATTTATGATGTATTTCCGTGGAGTTACACTGAGTGTGCCTGTCTCTCCTGCCTCCCCTTCCACCTCCTCTATCTCTTCTTCCTCTGCCATTCCTGAGACAGCACCGTCAAACCCTCCTCTTCCTTCTCCTTCCCATCCCACTGAATGTGAAGATGAAAACCTTTTCAGAAAGGTGATATTCCTACATATGTATTTATGTGTGCTATAAAAATGTCTGTATGCAGTTTAAACATAACAGGAGGGAAAGTTAGGATAACTTCTTAGCCACAAATAAGCACCTTGAGAGAATGGGTTGCTGGGCCTGCAGGCTGGGGACCATGGTCATGGGGGACATCAAGCTCAATTGACACAACATGCTATGCAAAAATATTGTTCTATATTTTCCTATGGTGAGGAATGACTGGGGTCTTGAAAGCTTGTGAGCAGCCAAGTGGCAACTATTTTCTCTCCTCATCCAGAACAAAGAAGAGTGAAGGAAATCAAAGACACGTGGAACCACTTAGTCCAAAGGACTAATAGATTGTGAGAACCTCAACCTATATGACTCTGAAACCAGAAGAACTAGATGGTGACTGGCTACCAATGCCAACCACTTGGAAAGAGGGATCACAATTGGAGATCTTGGAGAGAGTGGGAAAAAAATGTGGAACAAAACTTAAAGTCATAAAAAAGACCATGCTTACTCATCTGATAGAGATTGCTGAAACCCCTAAGATTATGGCCCTGAGTCACCTTTTAGGCCTGGAATTGTACTCACTCCCATGGCTTAACTCTCACCCAAGCAATAGACAGGCATATGAGCTGAACACCTACACCAGAGAGATGCACTCCTTAGAACAACCAGCCATGGGCGATCAGAAGGGCAGCAGTTGCACAGAGAGAAAGCTAGGGAGGCAGGAAAGTATAGGCAAGAAGGACACAGGGAAGGGGTAACCATATAGAAGAAGTGGCAAGAGAACTCTTACATTGTGGAGATTGTGTCACAAAACAAAATGTGTATGAACTGTTAAATGTAAAATGACTCTGCTTTGTAAAATTTCACCTAAATCACAATAAAAGTTAAAAAAAAAAAAAAGCCTTTTATGATGATCCACTTCCACTTAATCATTGTGTGGTACAGTTAATAAAATTACCTTTTGCGTATATATGTCAAGTATCTTTGTGTAAAAATCTAATAATTCTATGGTGAGAACTGTGTTAAATCGACTATGTTATCAGTAGGACTTTTGGTCAACAGTAGGATATTAGTAGTTAAGTTTTTGAGGGTTATATGCAGAAAAAAAAAGTTACATGTGGATTTTTCACTGCATTAGGGGTCATCACCCCAACCTCTGTGCTATTCAAGGGTCAGCTGTACAGTTTTTTCTGGTATTATTTCAGCCCCCAATGCCTTTTGGTTAACACGCCTTTCGCATTAACATCTTCCACCAATTAGAAAGGTGAATTGATACTGTATGTCTATTTGTTTTGACTAATAGAAATGACATTTTTAATTTTCACGTTGACGTAGTATATGCCTAAATAATACTTGTTCAGCACTTCTGAGCCAGAGGTGGAGCTGTTACAAAGTGTGTGGGTACACAAGGCCATGGCCATGGCCAAAGACATTCTCCTTATCTCTTCTCTAACATCCTAGTTATGAATTTCACTGTTTTTCTCCCAGAGAATGCTGTTGTTAGGTTGAGATTCTTCTTAGAGCCAAGTCATTTGTCACCCCTTCGACCTCCCAGGCAAAACAGAGCAAAACAAAAAAGTGGGGACAGGTGTTTAAAGAGAAGCCCAAGGAAGGAAGGAAGTAAAAGGTAAAGAGCTCAGGCCCCAGGCCAGGTTATGTCCAGTGGCACCTACAAGAAACTGGTCAAATCTGCATGTAAGTAGTCCCTATGGCAGTAGCTGGAGTAATAGGTTGAAATAAGATGATCTGAAAGTGATACACAAAGGGTACCTGCCCTTGATAGCTTGTTTCTGTGGAGTCAACTCCATCTTACGATGGTCTTGCACCCTGTTAAGAATCATTGGTCTGTTCAAGTCTGTCGGGGCAGCCACTGTGTATTTTGAATGGCTTCCAACCTAGGGGGCTCATCTTTCAGCACTTTATCCAACAATATTCTGTTGTGATCCATAGAATTTTCATTGGCCAGTTTTCAGAAGTAGACCACTGGCAGCTCCTCTGAAACCTGTCTACCTTGAGCGTCCCTTCTGGCATTTGAAACTGGTGGCAAAGCCTACCCCATGCAAACCACTGCAGTACAACAAACTAAAAGACAGGTGGTGGTGAACTAGAGTAGGTCGCCCTTAACCATCCTTTCTGATTGAGATGTGCACTGGTGGCACATGGTGGTGGTAGCTTAGTGGGATTTCTAGAGCCTCTGAGCCATCACAGGGAGCTCTGGTGGGTAAGGCGTTTGGCTGCTGACCAACAGGTCGGCAATTCAAACCCACCAGCTGCTCCACAGAAGAAAGATGAGGCCGTGTGCTTCCATAAAGATTCACAGCCTAGGAAACACTGTGGGGCAGTTCTACTCTGTCCTATAGGGTCGCTGTGAGTTGGAATTGACTTGATGGTGGTGGGTTTGGTTTTGGTTTGGTTTCTGCACAATCATTAAGGATAAGTAGAAGCTAGCCAGGGGCAGAAAGTATTTTGGTGAATATTAAGGCTGAATATTAAGGTGAAAAAATATTAAGGTGAATATTAAGGCTGAAAAGGGCATTCCTAGCAAAGAAGCAATGGTATAAAATTAGACATGGAAGGAGTGCCTATAGGCTATGAAGAGGGTATGTTGACAGGGCAGGGCCTGCACCATGCAGACCCTGCACCATGCAGACCCTTGTCTGTCCTGATAAGGCATTTGGATTTTATACTGAATCCTGTGAGTAGGTGCCCAGTTAAAAGGCAAACATGTTCACAAATGTGAGGCATTATTATGAAAGGAAACTTTAGGGCAGAGTAGACACGGGATTCTGATTTATTAATAATGGAACTGCATCCTCAGATAAAAACACGCAGAGCCTCCTGCCAGATAGTAAATGGTAGGCAGCTTTCAGGCCCAAGAAGTTCCAATCACAAGGGTCTTTTCTGTAAAGTCAAAGACATTCGCTCCCGCCTCACTGCTTACTTCATTATCTCCTCATCAGCTGCTGGCAGATCAGGTTGACTCCAGCTTAGGGGGATACCTGTTTTATCATTCCAAGCCCTGCAGGACCAGTTTGGGCTTGGTGTGTGTGTGGGGTGAGCCGCTTTTATCTTCATGCTTTGCTTGATCTAATCAGGCTGTGAACTCTTCTGCCTGCTGTGGGTTCAGGTACACAAATGAATTCTTCTCTTTCACTCTCTTTCCTGACATTACTCCATTGTGAGTTTCCTGTTACCTATTCTCTATTCGAACAACTTTTCCTTTTGTGCTTTATTATTAGAGACTTGCCAATTTTGCCCTTAGAATTTACTGCTCTGAAAGCCATGATAATATTTTGACCTGAAAAAGTAACTGAAAAAGTAACAGTTGGAGATGTGTGTTTAAAAAGCATTATGGTGCCATGGGAGAGAATGAGTTGAGATGGGGGACTGAAGTGACGATCAAGTCTTCAAGCAGAGAAAGGTTGCAGGGAATGAATATAAAAGAGGGTAGGGTGAAACAGGATGAGGTGATGGATTGTAAAGAGTGAGTAACAGGGATACCACCAGGATGCTGGAGAGGACTTGGATTTGCACCCTGGATAGATGAAGAAGCCATTTCTTGTGAATGGGGGGGGGGGCAGGTTGGATTTAATTAGTTCCATTTTGGAAATGCTGACGTTAAAGTACCTACCAGGCACTGCATGTGCAGAACCCTAGTTATCAATAACGGAGTTGATGTCACAGCTAGAGATAAAGATTTTCCATGTATTAATTAAGGAAAAGGTTAACTCAAAATACAATAGCTTGACTCAGGTGAGAGTTTATTTCTCTCTCGGGGACCAGCCACCTGCTCGGACTGCTGAGCGGCTCTGTTGCATACGTGGGGCTCGGCGTGGTGAGGCAATGCCACGTTTTATAGTTCCTGTCTTCCACAGTTGCTTCTGGTTGTCCCGAGTCCTAGCCAGTGGGCAGAGGGAGAGGGAGCAGGAAGGAGCATCTCCAGTGCATTAAGGCCTGTACTTCTCACCTCTGCTCCCCTTCCATTGGTGAGAACTCACATGGTTTTGCTTAGGAACAGGAGAAGCTGGGAAATGTGTTCTCTGGTTAGAAGGCTCTGTTTCCATAGCATTTTCACTATGGAAGAAGTGGAGAATGGCTTTGAGGGTATGAGGGCTAACAGTTTACACAGGTGTCATCATTGTATATGTGTTCAATGCAGGCATGGAGTGGGAGATGAGACACACAGAGAGATGAGGTAGTATCTGGGGCCACGGACAGAACTCTGAGGAATGGTAACACTTAGGGACAGAGGAGACACTCTCTTTTAGGAAGAGAAGAAATGTAAGGAAGTTAGGGAAGGAGAGGCAGAATGAGGTTTCCTTTTGGTCAAGTAGCATGTTTCAAAAGTTAAGATGGCTTTGAAGCAGAGCCTCTGGGTTTAAGCCTTGGATCTGCTCCTTATTAGCTGTTAATTCTTGAGCAAGTGTTAGACCTGTCTGTGCTTTAATTTTCTCATCTCATGGGGTTGTTTGGAGAGTTCAATAAATCACTCTGTAAAAAGCTCTTCAAACAGTGCTCATTTGCAGTATATACAACCAATAATAGCTGAGAGCTAAAGCAAATTGATTGAAAAGTACACATTGGATTTTTCATACAAGATACGTATTTACATACCTCTACGCACAAGTATTTTACATGCATTACCTCGTTCAAACCTTAAGGCAACACTATGAAGAAAGTATAATGTTATTATATATATTTTACAGATGCGAAAAGGAAGGCATAAAGAGGTTAA
Organism: Orycteropus afer afer; assembly: GCF_000298275.1. Classification (NCBI taxonomy): domain Eukaryota; kingdom Metazoa; phylum Chordata; class Mammalia; order Tubulidentata; family Orycteropodidae; genus Orycteropus; species Orycteropus afer. Next base: position 2,357,481 of record NW_006921946.1, read on the forward strand.
ATGACTTGCCTAGCATCATGGAGCTAGTGAGTGACTCAGCTTGGATTTATTTGATTCCAAAGCCCATCCATTAGACACTAAAATTTTGAAATGTGGGATACCTGGTGAGAAGAAAGCTGACTGTGTCGTTTTTTTCACTCCTAAACGTGAATATTCTTATCTGTAAAGATAATCATACTCATTTGCCCTGGTTCTGTGAACAGTTAAGCGTTCAGCTGCTGACCAAAAGGTTGGCAGTTTGAACTGACCCAGTGCCTCTGCAAGAGAAAGACCTGGCAATCTGCTTCCATAAAGACTGCAGCCTTGGAAACCCTCTGGGGCAGGTCTCCTCTGTCACAGGGGGTTGCTGTGAGCTGAATCGACTTGAAGGCACCCAGCAACACCGCCTCCTTGCAGCGTTTACGAAGATAAATTGAGTAACTGCCTGAGAAAACCTCACCCAGCACCTGGCACATATTAAACACAAATCTTTGGTGAACAGTATCTGCTAATGATAATAATGACAGCAATAACAGTAATTTACTGAGGGATTTGTTAAAGTAAATATGGAAATTAGCAGTCTATGATTTAGCTGATTTGCCTCGTTTTGCTTTGTACTGACTGCAAAGAATGGGCTTTTTTGATTTTATATGTTTGTTCTTGCTGAAGGTAGATTTTTCCAGGTAAAGGTTTTTGGGATTGGGTCCGGTTTCTCACTCGGCTTGATTTAACATCCTCCAGCTCTGGTGGCTCAGTGGCTAAGGTATTTGGCTGCTAACCAGAAGGTTGGCAGTTCAGACCCACCAGCTGCTTCATGGGAGGAAGATGAGGCAATCTACTTCCTTAAAGATTTACAGCTTTGGAAACCCAATATGGTTCACTGTAAGTCAGAATCGACTTGATGGCAGTGAGTGTGAGGGAGAGCTCGCTATAGTCAATTACTTAGGGGTGATGCAAACACTCCAATAACAGCAGACATCTAAATGAGCACTTAGTGAATATTCTGTTCTCTTGGGCAGGGTGAGTCTGCTACTGCTGAACTGTCCTCACTAATGACAGTGACACTCAGTAAAAAATGATCAGCAAGTGCAATCTTTTCAATTTGGTCACTCTCTCTCTCTAATGAGGATATTGTGAGGACTGAATAAAATATGAAGACTGCCATATATTTAGAAATACTAAGGAATACTTTTTCTCCTGCATTTCCTATACTTGGGTTTAGTTAGAGCTACTGTGAAGAGAATAGAATATCCTCCAGTGAATTTTACTGCCAGCTGTTTATTTATTTATTTTAAGGAAGCTCTTATTTCCCTGCAGAGCTTAATGTTATCAGTAGAGAACTTTTAGGTCAACCCACTTCAAAGCCCATGAACTCATGAACTGCTGTCATCATCCAGGTCTTCAGTTCTAAAAGGAATAGCTCTGAAATTATGTATTTGTGCCCAGTGATTAACACGATGATTTCAAACTAGAGAATCACGTTTACCAAAAAAAAAAAAATCAATTACAAAAATTACAAAACTATCAGTGGTGGAATTACTGACATCTAGAGTCTATTTATATTTTATCTCCCCAAGCACATTTAAAGACTACTTAATTCTTTGATGTGGCCTGTGACTTTCAAGAACTGAGAAGCTATGGGTGTGCTACCAATTTTAGAAACTCATTTTGGAGATAGATCAGAGAATAATTTCAAAGTATATAATTCCCACCAGTGAAATGGGGCATCCTGACATGCCTTTAAATAGGTTCCCGGAAATGCAGGGATTAGTACTTTTGCTCTCATAGAGGATGTGTTATTATTTATAGTTAACAGTTGACCAGAATTTTAATACTGCAGCAAGTCAAGTACGTTGGCCAACTTGTCTTACTCCTACCTTTGAATCATGTGAGGCTATTAACCTAGGGCTAAGATGACTGTATTTAAGTAGAAAACATGTGCAAGTAAAATCACCTCAAAGTATTTTATTTTGAGAAAAGTGAATGAGTTCAATTCTGTTCTCTCCTTTTCCAAGTTACATACCCTTTTTGAAACGGAATCCAGTTTTGAACTCTAACATTTCTGTTTCCGCTTTTGACTCCCTCAACAGAAGTGTTTGTTTATGCAACTAAATATCTATGGATAGTACAATAGATTATATAGAAACTCATGTATACTCTTATTTTTTAGAATTAGTACCTTACTTTTCAACAAAAAGTGACGAAGGTTACCCTGAAAAGTATAAACCGTAGGCATGATTATTAGACTAGCTCAAAGTATGCAAGGCTGTGCTCAGATTGAATCATTTTAATAAAGATGAAACAGAATAACAGTAAAACCTGGAATTGTTTCTAAGAAGGTTTAGAAAAGCTGAGAGAAGTCTGAAGTACCATCTCAAGAACAGGATATTCTTTTGGAAAGTTAACTCTTAAGTAATTGATATTCCATAGGATTTTCAATGGATGGTTTTATGGCAGTAGATTGCCACATGTTTCCTCTGATGACCTTTGGGTGGACTTGAACCCCCAACCTTTTGATTAGTAGCTGAGCACGTTAACAGTTTACACCACCCCAGGAACCTGGTCTAGATGTTAGAAGGACTGTTGCACGGCATTGAGTGGATTCTGACTCATGGTGACATTCTAGGAGTGGAAATGGCTCGTGAAGTTTTCTAGGCTATAAATCTTTACAAGAACAGATTGCCAGACCTTTCCTCCGTGGCTGGTGGGTTCAAACTGTCAACCTTTTGGATAGCAGCAGAGTGCTTAACCATTGCACCACGAGAAGCAGGAGGCTCTCATAATCACCTAGGCAGGCATTTTACTAGGTACACAACTCCAGCTTCTTATGGGCTTTCCTGTTGAGAATCACTGTCCTAAACTTTATGAATCAAATTGTTTGATTCCATTAAGTGGTACAGATTGTTTATTTTCACTAATTTTGGCCCTATATAATGCGTCCAGAGTAATGTTGACTGTGTTATTTCTTTTACAGGGTTGTGGGAAGAAAATGTATTCCTTTTTGAGAGGAACCAAGCAACTGCAAGTGCTAAGGTTTCTGGGGATCTCCATTGGAGTGACACAAATCCTGGCCATGATTCTCACCATTACTCTGCTCTGGGCTCTGTACTATGATAGAAGGGAGCCTGGGACAGACCAAATGATGTCCTTGAAGAATGACACCTCTCAGCACTTGTCATGTCACTCAGTAGAGCTATTAAAACCCAGCCTGTCGAGGATCTTTGAACACACATCCATGGCGAACAGCTTTAATACACACTTTGAGATGGAGGAATTATAGAACATGTCAAGGAAGGAAATCACACGACTGTTTTGTTGGACTGATGACTTCTCAGACACACAGTTATCTGCTTCAGAATGTGTAAAAATAAAAATGTTGCCATAAAACAATACTTACACATATAGTTAGTTGTCTGCCCTTTAAAATGAAGAGGGGAATGTTTCATATTATGAGTCACCACCTGGACATACAGTTAATACCCTGTCTAAAATGCCGTGGATAAATCTAATACCACTTTATGGCCTGTGTATTTGTACTGAATGCAGTATGCTTTGAGAAGGCATGATTTTGCTAGTTTTTCTGCATCCATGGAAATGGGCCCCGTTGTGGTGGGATTGGAACTACAGTAAGGTTTGATTTATTTCCACAGGTTATTAGTGTATAAAGTACCAGTTAACTGCTAACATAGGAAGTTAGACAGTACTAATGAGTTTTGTTATTTGGTGATATATTCTCTTGAGGGTGAATAGTTTATACATAAGAAAACTCTGAGGATTGGTGACTACCTAAATGTGATTAATTTTGCTGGTTACTGAAATATCATTACCACTTAAAAGAGAAACTAACATATTGTCTTAAACTGATCAGGGATCTCTGTGTATATTAGAGTCTGTGTGAAGTCTGTATAATTCAGTAGATTTCAGTTTTAATAACTACTAAGTATAACAATTGACAAAAGCATAAATTTGTTCTATATACCACCATTCTTAGCCTTTCCTGTTAAAAGAGCTTTAAAATTCTGTCTTGGGTTTATATTACATACTTAACTGTTAGTTTAAATACAGAAACACTAATTTTGAAAAATTACCATTGTGATAATGAGGAGAAATTATCAGTGTGATAAATCATTATTATTCAGAATGTAGTCTGGTCTCTAGGAAGTATTAACAAGAAAGTTTACACATAATTTGATTCGTTCAGTAAAGATGTCGATGCTATTTTTTTTCCAAAACTGAAACTCTATTGACACTAAATACTTTCCAAAGGAACTTATCTTTGCCCTCCCTAAATAAGAAGCAAGAGTCTCCAAGTCAGAATTTAATACTACAGAGAGCAGCGTTTATTTTCTTCAGCAAAATGCTATGAGAAACATTAAGATAAGTAACAGTTTAACTAAAGATTGTTTTTGCTTTATTTCACTGCTTAAGATACTGTGGTGAACTACACAGATTATTAAATTTTTTACAAGAGTAAAATATATTTATTTGAAAGGGGAAAAGTGCATTTTACTGTATTTTATGTATTATGTTTATTTGTCAGAATATTGAAAGAAAATACAAGTGTCAATAAATATTTTCTAGAGAGTAATAATTTGTTGCTAATTTCTTACATTACAAGCATGTTAACTCTCTGAGCAGATTATCATGGAGAGAAAAATACAAAAAATAAATGAATGAATAAAGTATTAATGATTTCCAAACTCTAGAACGACTCTATAAGATTACGTACCTTACACTGAGAAAAGACACAAAGATACCTGTTTTCTTTTGACATTCATTTTTGAGCTAAATTATGGATAATGTAATCATGCAACATAATTTTAAAATATGTCCATCTATTTTAATTTGTCTTCTCAAAGCTTCCTTATCCCAGGTTTTATAGCTATTATTAATTATTAACATACAATGAGCCTAAGGAACGCAGTGTTTGAAATTAAGTGACAGACTTCAATCTTCCACGGATTTAAATGAAAAAAAAAGTGAGAAAATTACATGATCAATCAGAATCAAAATAATTCCTTTTCATATTTTCCTCAACACTCAGAATTCCTCATCATTTTTACCTAAAATAGACACCTAACTGAGATAGTCATGATTCTAATTTGGGTTATTTAAATCATGGCCAAATTTAGCTGCTTCTCTCTCTCTTTATTTTATTTACTATTCTTTCCCTTCACCTCAGGTTAATTCATATCTACTCTTAAATGCGACTGCTTCTGTTCTGAAGTGTCTCACAGACAAAAGGGACAAACATATATTGTGTTGAGCTCAAGAAAAAAATATCCTCAGATTATAAAATACAAGTTCATTTCTGTATTTTTCAGCTTCAGATATTTTGATCTATTACCTGATTTACTACCCTCCAGAATAGTCAACATAAATTTAGACAATCATCCCATACATGATATATTTGGCTTAATGGGAACAAGCGACATTTATAGCAATGGTCCACAAAGGCCTCTTATGGTAGCTGTGCACCTGGAATAATAAAACTGTAAGGGGCTCTAAAAAGTGTTCTTAATGCCGTAGAGCTGAGGGAGTTCACTGTTTGGGTACATTGCAAATAAAATTGTTAACTGTTTCTTTGGGAATTTTTAAAAGCTTTCTTTTGTAAAATCACCATTTTAAAAATAAAAATTCAAGACGATTATTTGTAGACTGGTTAACAGTCAATTGAAAATGCCCTGGAGACTAAGCAATAGTAAGATATGATCTCTGTATTCAAGCCCTGGAAAGTCTGGGTGAGATACAGAGCCAGGTTACCCAATAAGCAAAGTAAGCATGGGCTGACTTGTGCTTACTAATCTGTAGTGAACAGTTCCACAAATGGTACAAACCATGTGAAACTCTTCACTACAGATTCCTATGTAAGCCTGTGCTTACCTTTCTTTCTGGGTACTCAATCCCTGTCAGGGATTGCAAATTGGGAAAGAGGCTTTGATTCTGTAGGAAGGTGCTATGGGGTTGGGAGAGAGACAGATGACAGATGCCAGTGAAACCTAGAAGCAGAATCTCATGTGGTGAAAAAAAAAAATGTGAAATTGTTCACTACAGATGAGTAAGTAGGAACAAGTGAGTCCGTGTTTACCTTTGTTTATTGGGTAATCTGACACTGGTGAGAGGTACCCAGGCTGAGCACTGGTAAAATAAACACAAGCAAGTGCCACTAGTGGGGCCTGCTCAGAAACAGGAGCTGGATGAGTGGCTACCCTGAGGAGAAGACCTTCAAGCTAGATCAGAAAGGAGGAGTGGAGAACATTCCAGGAGCCACCACCCTGAGGTTAAAAAGTGCACATTATCTTGCAGGGTACTACCTGCCGTTTGGCGTGGCTAGACAGACCACACTGTCTAGAATGCTTGAAGAGATACCACAGGAAGGAAATGGGTGAAATTTGGGATTTGGGGCTCTTTCTGTAGGGTGAATGGAGAAGTACTGAAGGCTTTCAGAAAGAGAAGTGATTTCTATTTCAGAACAGTAATGGGGTTAGCCAAGCGAGAATATGGGAGCATGGACACCCATCACACAGCTTCCCAGATTAGGACATCATTTACAGTGTAGTCTAGGCAAGTGGGGCACTCCGGAGTTGTGGAGTGCAGGCGACTCTGGAGGGAGAGCAGCTAGTTTGCCATTGCTGTGGTCCTGGAGAGGACGATGGAAGTCATAAAACAGAGTGGATAAAACATTACAACAGAGTGAATCTACGAAGCTGGCAGCCGACTGACCTAGGGGAGTGTGGGAGAAGAAATAAAAGAACTGAAATTTCTAGATTCTGTACCTGGTAAATTTGCCATGGCATTAACCTAACTAGAGGACTCTGGAGGGGGTACAGGCGTGTGGGAGGGTAATTAATTTGGTTTGGGACAGAGTGAGTTGGCGTTGCCTGCAGGACTTGCAGATGGAGATGTCTACAGGCGGCTGTAAATTTCAGTCTGGAGCTCCGGAGAGTTCACTGGAGTGCCTGAGAATTTTTATGCATTGCTTTCCGATCTCAGGAAGCCTGACAGAAAATGGGCCGAGCACCAAATGTTATATGAGGAGAATCTTAAGCAGAATGCTACAAGAGTTCCCTTTTGTCTGAGCTCCCACTCCTGCTGATGAGTCAAGGGAGGTAAAGAAATGAGAAATGAATACACCACTGAATCTTCTGTGGCAAAAGAAGCCAGTCTCTTTAAAAAAAAAAAAAAATATTGGCAAAGTGTTTCACTCAAACCCCGTTCTTGCTCTCATCCTGTACTTCACAAATGGACTCACCTTACTCATTAACTGAGTTAATTTTTCCTCAAGCTTTTATTCATTTATTTTCTGTTATACTATGTTATTGCTAGAGTCCATGGGTGGCACAAATATTTAACGTGTTCCACTGCTAATTGAAAGGTTGGTAGTTTGAGTCCAGCCAGAGGACCTCAGAAAAAAGGGCTGATGATCTGCTGAAAAATCAGCCATTGCAAACTTTATGGAGTACAGTTCTATCCTGACAAACATGAGGTTGCTGTGAGATGAAGTTGACTCAGTGACATCTGTTGATTTTAAGTTATTGTTGTAATTCTTCGTCTCATGCATTCCTGGATGTTTATTAGGTGCCAGACACACACTGTTAGATACTTTACACTTGTTTTCTCTGCTCTTCACAACTCTTTGCAACCAGTAAGCATCAACCCAAACTCACTGCTGTCGAGTTGTTTCTGTCTCATAGTGACCCCTCCTTGGGTTTCCAAGGCAATATCTCTAAGGAAGTAGATTGTCCAATTTTCCTTCCTAGGAGTGGCTGGTGGATTTGAACACCCAGCCTTCTGGTTAGCAGTCAGATAGCCACTACGCTACCAGAGCTCCCAGCATGATTAACCCCACTTTACAAATGAGGAAGAAGCACTTAGGTGTAGTGAATGCATTTAATCAGGAAGTGGCAGCATTGTACCTGCCTCCCATTTCATTTTATGATTTGGCATCTTCATCAGCCTGTGGTGAAGCTCAGCTTCATAGAAAACCAGATTCTCCTACATGTGAATCATTATCATTCAGCTCCAATTGCTCTCCAAAACCAAAAACTACTTCCTTCTTCAAAATAACTCTTTTTGTCTATCTAATTTCATTCCTCCTACTATTTCCCTGAAGAAGCCCATGTGGTGCAACAGTTAAGTGCTCAGTTGCTGAACAAAAGGTTGCCTGCTGACTGGATGACTTAATGATCTGCTTCTGTGAAGATTATAGCCAAGAAAACCCTATAGGGCAGTTCTACTCAATGAGTTGGATAGACTCAATGGTACCCAACAGCAACAATTTCCCAGGTCCTGGGGTGGTGCAAAAGTTGGCACTCCATCACTACCTTAGAGGTTGGCAATTTCAATCCACCCTGCAGTGCCATGGGAAAAAGTTTTGTTGATCTACTTCTGAAAGGTCACAGTTATTGAAAACCCTAAGGAGCACAGTTCTATGGTGACACATATGGGTGACCATGAGTCAGAATCCACTTGATGGTGAGTGGTGATAGTAGCAGTTAGTAGCTAGTACTTGATTAAGACTTGACTACATATTTCGGCAGACACAGCACCTCACCCACTGCTCAGGGATTTTCTGTTCCTCTACCACAGCATCTCTACTGTGATCCAAGGACATATTCCTTCTTATTCTTAAAAGAAAGTTTAACTAAATAGGCCTCCAAATAATGATCTTTGATTGATCCACTAGGAAAGAGAGAAAGCATCTGTTACTGACGGGCGTAGGAGAAAGTTTCCTTTGTTTTATAATTCATTGTTCACACACTTGTCAAAGAGCAGGGTCCTGTAACTACAACTGTTAAAAGAAAAAAGAAATAGATGCATTTTCCAGAGTTCAAAATTAAGCCTTGGGCTATTACCTTTTATATATTATGGACTAAGTGTGAGAGTTTAACTGCCCTTGCTGCCCTTGTGTTGTTAAGTTCTGCACACAAGCATAGCTTAAAAATCTATTTCCCGCTGGAAAGCTGTGATCTGGCAAAATTTTAAAAAAGAGTATCGCTGTGGTGAAGGTACAATGTGCTATTATTCCATTTGAGGTTTAATAGGAATCAATTGACAATCAGATATCTAATGATAGTTCCTAATTCCCTCCTATTCTCTCCTAGTTTTCCTTGGGATTCATCTTATTTTCTTTTGCCAAGTTTGAGACCAATTGAATTCAATTAACATCCATTGAACATCTGCTTGTAGAATAGGTTGGGTTGGACACACTGGAGATCAGAAGAAAAATGTAAAATATAATCCCTGCCTCTAGGAACTCACAGTTTAATTGGAGAGACTGGGCAAACAGAGGGAGTAGTTAAGTAGTGCCTCGTACAGCTTCCAGCACACAGGATGTGTTCATTAAAGTGTGCATTGAATTAAGCAACACTGAAAAATAGCATATGGCTAAATGTGGTACACAGATAGGATTTCAGAGAAAGCAAGATAGCAAAGCAGGCAGATCATAGAAAGTTTGTACTTGAGGTGGGGCAGATGTTCATGAGAAAAAAATGAGAAGGATATTTCAGGTCAGGCTAATGATAAATAAGTCAAAGATGTGGGTGTGTGCATAGTGTGTGTCCACAACAAGGAGGAGACCATTCTGACTGGACAAGATGAAGAAGATAAAAGCACTTAGGCGGGGGTCAGATAACAGAGGGCCTTACGAGAATTTCAGACTTTATTCCTCTGAGGACATAGAGACTCTCACATAGGTGTTATCAGCAGAGCTTGAATAGCATGCAAAATAGAGTGAAAGGAAGATAACCTGAAGATGTTGTTGTTGTTGTTGTTTGCCATCAAGTCGGCCCAGACTCACAGCGACCCCTCCTTGGGTTTCCAAGGCAGTATCACTACGGAAGTAGGATTGCCCAACCTTCCTTCCGAGGATAGAAGACCTGAATGTAGAAATGTGGGAACTGGGTAATGACAACTTGAAGTATTATGGTTGTAGTGTGATTGAGAAGAAGAAACAAGCAATGGAAAGTAGAAAACAATGGGAATCCAGATTACAAAGATAAATGAAGAAGAAGAAATAAAATGACCCCACGATTTAAATGTCAAAGGTTCAGGAGAACACAGTTCCACTGAGAGATAAGGCAATTAGAAGGCAGAACCAGTGTGAAGAAGATTTTATTTTGGACTTGACTTGCAGATAGCTGTGGAAATTCAAGTGCCCAGTTTTTAACAGGAGAGGCTCAGGTTAAAAATTGATATTTTTACAGATCCTTAAAACCACTGGATAGCCTTTTGTCAACTCAGCAGTAACCTTTCCTCATTTTTCCATGCTTCATAGGAGAGACACTAAGAACGAATTCCTCAGAATTCCTTCCTTGCATGGTTTCAGAGTAGGTTATTCCAATGAGGGGCACTTGTACAAGGTTGGGAAGGCTCAGCCCTCACTTCTTTTCCCTGTGCCGTCTGTAGACAAGCAGCTGAGCTCAGTGATGGTTGCTTCCCCGTGAGCTCTAAGTTCTAGATTTCCTGCCACTTTCCAAATCTACTTTTGCTTCCTTCAGCCCTAAAATTGTGTAAGTTTCCAACTCCTTATATTAAATTCCTTTCTATTCAAAATTCTTAGTCTGGAGTACATTTTCCTCATGATCCTTGAGACAAAAAAAAAAAAAAACAACATTTAGAGAAAATGAGAAATAGCTGAAATGGACTCACATTTTTGGAGTGGGGAGGAAAGAAATGAAAGCAGTGAGAGACACGGAGAAGGAACAGTCAAAAAAGTAGGAAGAAAGTGAACATGTCATGTAATAGAACCCAAGTGAGGTAAAAAGGTATGAGGTGAGAGAGGTCTTTTATTAGAGAAATAGGCAAAATAAAGAAAAATGACTGCAAGGTAAGAAAAAGATGCATTTGTCAATGTGAAGGATAACCTGTAGGAATTCATTTTAAGCATAATGATATCCATACATACTTAATCCCACGTAAAATTAGCATGATACTGTCAAAATAGTAGATCAACATTATGTCTAGTGAGATGATGTGATAATCAAGATCCCTAGGACTAGATCATAACAGAGAACCAAAGATTTGACAAAGCCCTGAGTTAATACAGGGAATCTATAGTCCTGTTGGGAGCTCTGGTGGGATAGTGCCTAAGGCATTTGACTGCTAACCAGAAGGCTGGAGGTTCAAACCCACCAACCACTCCTTGGAAGGAAGGTTGGGCAATCTACTTCCATAGTGATACCGCCTCAGAAAGCCAAGGAGGGGTCGCTATATGAGTCAGATCCGACTCAATGACAGTGAGTTTGGTTTGGTTTTATAGTCCTGTTGATGATATTGAGTTCCTGCACCTTCTCTTTCCACAGATGTAGTCAATTTTATTCCTGCGTATTCCATCTGGCGAGGTCCACATGTATGGTTGCCATTTATGTTGTTGAAAACAGGTATTTGTAAAGACTAAGTTATTGATCTTGTAAAATTCTATCATGTGATCTCTGGCATCATTTCTATCACCAAAGTCATATTTTCCAACTACTGATTCTTCTTTTTTCTTTCCAACTTCCACATTTCAATAACCAGTAATTATCAATGCATCTTGGTTGCATGTTTGATCAATTTCAGACTGCAGAAGGTGGTAAATATCTTCAAATTTTTCATCATTGGCATTAGTAGTTGGTGCACAAATTTGAGTAACAGTAGTATTGACTGGTCTTCCTTGTAGGTATATGGGTATTCTATTACTGACAGTGTTGTACTTTAAGACAGATCTGAGAATGTTCTTAATCTTTCAAGTTTCATGGAGACACTAATCTCTGGAATATTATTTTTGATTTTCTTTTTTTGAAAGGAGGGTCTGTTGCAATGACTTCCATTTGATCTTTATTAACCGTACTCCTTATTCTGTAGATCAGAGGACTAAAATGGGGCTTTTTGTTGTTAACTGTAAGGTTTATGCTCAGAACCTGTGTAGTGAGTTCACACACCCATTCATTTTACTGTGAGATGGACCCTGACTTTAAGATTCCCTCTTCTGCATCATTATAACAAAGGGTTTCTGGATTCGTACTCTATTTAATGTATGTTGCTGACCTCCATAAGCCCTCACTCTGACTATCAAACCACAATGAATAGCAGGGATTGGTGTAAGTAAAGAGCCAGTCCAATAATCTCTGAAGAGACTGGGTGTCTCTTTTGCTTCAACACAATTTCACACTAGTAAATGACTACACGTGCTTTTGGGGAACTCAAGGAGGAAGATTTATAGAACCTTGTGAGCGTATGGCAAGGATATTCTGGAAATCTTTTTCCTCTCTTTAAGGGGCTCATGTCTGTGAACTGGCTCAACTGTGGGAACAGAGGGAAAAATTGTGACTAACCATTGTGTTGACTTTAGTCAATACTGCTTACAAGAACCAAAGTTTTCTTCCTTACATTACAGATTGTACATCTATTCATATTTGTTCTGAAAAAGAAATTGCTGTTGATTCCAACTCATGGTGATCCAATGTGTGTCAGAGTAGAATGTGATCCATAGGCTTTTCAGTGGCTCTCATCTTTCAGAAGTAGATCACCAATAATTTTTTGTTCCAACAGCATCATGGGTGGATTTGAACTGCTAACCTTTTGGTTTGGAGCCAAGTGCTGAACCATCTGCATCACCCAGGAACTCCATATTTGTTCTAGGTATCAATTGTTGTTGTTGTTGTTGTTATGTGCCGTCGAGTCGGCCCCGACTCATATTAATTAGCTACCATCAAAGATCTCTATTGTGATTACTGGCTCATCCTGCTCTCCGTTCTGGATGGGTGACTGGGTAATACACAATAAATTCACTTCAAATTCCTGTCTCCCTATGCCTTTGAATCCCCTCGCCTACAATGTACCAAAGATGTTCTGACATCTCAGTCTCATTTAATTTGCATTCATGTATATAAAGGAAAATATGAAACATAAATGGAGTGTGGAAAGGGAAGGGAAAATTGCAATCTGCATAGCTTCATCTGTGATTGTAGTGCTTCATTTCTTGAAAATAATAGAAATATCTGAAACAAACAAGGCAAAATATTAACATTTGTTGGCTCTTAGTGGTGTGAACACAGTTGTTGTTTATTCTTTTTGCTTTTCATTATTTTCAAAATATTTCATGTTATTTTTTTAAGAAGAAGCCTTAAACAATTCAGATGAAGCTAACAGTTGTAACTAAATATGTTTATAGTACAGAGTACATTTCAAAAAGATTGCAGAAATTCAAAGAAGTAATACTTAAAAATAAAGGCCACTAAAAAGAATCAGTTACAAAAATTGGCTTCTAAGAAGACAAATAAGGAGCCCTGGTGGCATGATGGTTAAAGTGCTCAGCTTTCAACAAAAGGTCAGCAGTTCGAACCCACCAGCCTCTCTGCGGGAGGAAGACATGACCGTATTTCCATAAAGATTACATACAGCCTTGGAAACATATGAGCAGTTCTACTCTTCCTGTAGGGTTGCTAAGAGTTGGAATCAACTCAATGGCAGTGGGTTGGGTTTGGTGTTTGGTTAAGAAGACAAAGATTTAAAAGGAGTGAATAAATAAAATTTATGTTTCAATTACGTTTTTTTCAGTTAAGAGTTTCTAATTCTGCATGTTTCTCCCACTAGTTCAGTAAATCAATCTGGCAATTAGGGTTTTTTGAAGGTTTTTCCCCTGGTATTCCTGGAGACCAGGGCTTCTCTAGGGGTGCCTTTCTCTTCTTTTCTATAAGGTTAAAAGACATGAAAGCTACAAGCTATGACAAACTTAAGTCTAATCCTACAGTTATCACAATAGCCAATGACAAGGACATATATGTTGTTTATATGACCGTTTGTAAGGGGTCTCTCAAAGCATGGGATTTATGTGACAAGATAACCATTAATTTGATCAAGTTGGCTTAGAATCAGCTGCTCTGGTTCATATTGTATTTTCAACAATTTCATTAGAGAGAAATGAGAGCAGAAACCTATGCTGAAAATATTCTCTCCTGACTGGGATTCTACAGATAGTCCCTGAGATTTTCTGTGTAGTTAATTCAGATATGAAAGTGCTCATGCCAAGAATAATAAAAGAGGAGAAGGAATTTCTCTTAATAATGAACTTGTTGTTGTTGTTGTTGTTATGTGCCGTCGAGTCAGCCCTGACTCATAGCGACCCCTCCTTGGGTTTCCGAGGCAGTATCACTACGGAAGTAGGATTGCCCAACCTTCCTTCCGAGGAGTGGCTGATGGGTTTGAACCGCCAGCCATCTGGTGAGCAGTCAAGTGCCTTAGCCACTATGCTACCAGAGCTCCTTAATAATGAACTAGAAAAGTAAAATACAAGTGTTTGGCTGCTAACTGAAAAGTTGGTGGTTTGAATCCACCCAATGGCTCTCTGAGAGAAAGATGTGGTAATCTGCTTTTATAAAGATTACAGATAAGAAAACTCTATGGGGAACAATCATAGGAGAAAGAAGGGATGCTTATGCATAGGGAGACAGCTCAGGGGGCAGGAGTGCATGGAGGGATGGACCTGGGAAGAGGTAATTATGGGGAGGAAGGGGGAGGGGAGCTGTTGTATTGTGGTAAACTGTGGTCAATGTCATGAGACAAAGTGTATGTGAACTGCTGTATGGAAAGTGGATTTGCTCTGTAAATCTTCACCCAAACCACAATAAAAAAAAGAAAATGGGGAAGTTCTACTCTGTCACATGGGGCCACTCTAAGTTAGAATAGACTGAACAGCACCTAACAAAAGCAACAGCAATCAAAGGAGGCAAAGCTTTGTCCAAAATGGGTGTAGGTAGAAGATGTTAATCACACATTTCCATGCCATAAGATCTCACTTCTCTGTGGAGGAAAGATAATATCAATTCAAGTCTTTCTTAATACATTTAGGATATTTGATTTTTTTCCCTCTTAACAGTACACAGTAAGAATATTGGAAAAAAACAAATGTATCACACATGATATATATGTGTATACACACACACACACACACACATACACAGCATTTTCTATCTCCATTATGCAGCTGTATTATCGATTGTTCCTAATTCATTACTTCAAAACTCTGCAGTTTAGGGGAGTTCCGGTAAGATGGTGGAGTAGGCAGAAAGACTGCACAGACCCTCTTCAACAAAGAAAAGGGGAACCAATTAACACAGACACAGAAAGATAATCCTAGACCCCTGAGCTTTGAAGGGAAAGATATAGAAGTGGACTGAACTCCAACTATCAGAAGAATTTGCATGAAAATACCAAAAAAGGAGACATATGGGGCTGTGGTCTGGCAGGGATCCTGATGGCACAGACAGCTTGGATATTGCTGAGTGGTGGGAGGACCTAAGAATTAACTTAAAAATCAGCCTGCTACCCAGGGACTGCATGGAGGACTGCTCTGGTGGCTGAGGAATAAAAGGGAAAGCAGAAAAGAGGAAGGCAGGCTGAGCTGTGCACTTTTGCCTTTTCAGAGGATGCAGCCATTTTGAATGTTTACAAGTGGCTTGACCATTTTGGATATTTAAAGTGACAGCATTTTCTCAGGTACCCAGGACTTAAGAACAAGCTCTGCTTGCTGGGAACTGCAAAGACATCCTGGACACACAGACTACTAGAAAGGTGCGACATTCCCCTTGTTACTCTTATACCTCACACACTCTTGGTGAACGGAGCTGTGGCCATCCCTCAATGCCACCCACCTTCTAGGCTAGATGGAATTCCATCGCAGTCTGGGTGCTCCCACAGAGCCTGGGTGCTCTGCCTTGCCCTGTCCAGATTTTTTGTTTGTTTGTTTGGTTTGATTGTTTTTGCCTGTTTTAAAACTACTACTACTATTATTAATTTTGATCTTTTTATTATCATTCTTTATTCTTCCCTTCCCAGGTTCTAGTTTTCAGCTTTTTTCTTTTCCCTGATCCTGGCTCCATTTTTTTTTTTTTCTTTTCTTTTTTTCTTTCTTGTGGGTAACTCTGTTCCTTGTTTTTCTTTTTCCACTTTTCCCATTTTTTCTTCATTATTCTCCCTCTCTACATTTTTCTCTTATTGCCTTCTCCCCAGATATTGCTATGTTTTTTTATTTTTGTTTTTTCTCTTTTTTGGTTACTATTCCTGTGTGATTACACAGTGTTTTTTTTTT
>NW_006921946.1:2380214-2398271 GCF_000298275.1 Orycteropus afer afer
TTTGGTGAGTAGTGACTGGGATCTTAAAAGTTTGTAAGCAGCCATCTAGATGCAACGAGGGTCTCTCCTCATACAGAGCAAAGAAGAATGAAGAAAACCAAAGATTCATGGATACAATTAGTCCTAGCAACTGGTGCACCATGCAATCCTCAGCCTATATGACTATGAGACCAGAAGAACTAGATGGTGCCCAGCTACCACAGTCAACCACTAGGATGGGGATCTATATAGGAGATCCTGGATAAAGTGGGAGAACAAGATGGAACAAGACTCAAAATCATTTGAAAAAAAAATGGGGGGGGGGGACTATGTTTGTTGGTCCAATAGAGCCTGGTGGAACCACTGAGACTATGGTCCCTAACTGCCCATCAGGTCTGGAATTGAACCCACACCCGTGGCTTCCAGTCAAACAAAGCCAGGAATATGCATTGAACATTTACCTGAGGTAGATACAGTCCTTGGAGAGAACAATCATGGGAGAAAGAAGGACTGATTATGCACAGGGAGACAGCTCAGGGGGCAAGAGTGCATGGAGGGATGGAAACAAGGAAGAGGTTACTAACAGGAGGAAGTGGGAGGGGAGCTGTTGCATTGGAGTAAATTGTAGTCAATGTCATGAGACAAAGTGTATGTGAACTGCTGTATGGAAAGTGAATCTGCTCTGTAGACTTTCACCCAAATCACAATTAAAAAAAAAAAAAAAAAAAAGATAAACCCTAAAGTAATTCTACCTCACTTACATGTAGAGTTTAGGATTTGCAAAACATAAAATGGAGGATAATAACCTCAGATCACAAAATGGATGACAATCACATAATACTGGGAATCAGGACTTAGCCAAGTTGACACATACTTTTGAAGGATGATACGTTATAAAAACACAAATAGTTCTGCAATTCAGATATAAGCAAATCCTAAAATCTTCCTAAAGATTTTTGCTTTCAAGTGATAGAATCCAAAATCGTGTGTTGTACTTAGCTTTAAATAATAATTAAACAATACTTAATTTTATTGTTAAGAAAATAAAAGGCTATTTTAGAGGGAGACGGTGCATGGATGTTGCAGTCAGAATTTATTTAAATTCCATCCGAATTATTTAATGAGTGGTGTGAGGTCAAGCAAGTTGATTCTTAGTTGTTTTCCTTGGAAAAGTATTATCTTAACACCAGTCTTGCAGGGTTATGGCAGAGACTCAAAGGGAAGTGAATGGTTCATGTTGATTGCTTAATGAATACATATTAGCTGTCATTTTTACCAAAAAGTCTTTGACTATGAAAGGGAAAGAATTCTGAATCAGGAGTAATAAAGTATTAATTTCTGTAACATATCTAGAAAAATATGACTAAAAATCATATAAAGTTCTGAAATAAGAGGTATTAGGAAGGAAAAAAATAAAATCCATGAATTTTACAGAAATCCAATTGATTGGTCCTTTATAATCCCAGCACAAACATGGGTACTGCTTCTAGGCCTGGAATTCACTTTGCTCCTCCTTAAAGTCAGTCTCTGCTAAAAACTTCCTAGTGGCCTTTCCTTCTGGTAGCACAGTGCCTAAGGCACTGGACTGCTAACCAGAAAGCTGGTCGTTCAAACCCACCAGCACTCCTCGGAAGGAAGGTTGGGCAATCAACTTCTGTAGTGATACTGCTTCGGAAACCCAAGGAGGGGTCGCTATGAGTTGGGTCTGACTCGATGGCACATGACAACCACCACCACCACCACCACCACTTGAATGCTGAACTGGGCACCCTGTATGTTTTATCCTAGAATATAATTCCTCTGAAAAAAGAGGTTGTTTAATTATATTTCTACCTGTTTTTGCTCCCCAGCAACAAATAGGCTGTAAGTACCAAGGAGGCAGGTCTTGTTTTCAATCCATTCCTTGTTGTCGTTGTTAGGTGTTCTTGAGTCAGTTCTTATTCATAGTGACCCTGTGCCCAACAGATGAAAACATTGCCCAGTCATGTGCCAGCCTCACAACTGTTGCTGTGCTTGAGGCCGTTGTTCCAGCCACTGTGTCAATGCATCTCATTGAGGGTCCTCTTCTTTTTCACTTACCTTCTGCTTTACCAAGCATGACGTCCTCCTCCAGGGGCTGCTCTCACTTGGTAACATGTCTAAAGTACATGAGACAAACTCTTGCCCTCCTCTTTTCTAAGGAGCATTCTGGCTACACTTTTGCCAAGACAGGTTGGTTTGTTCTTCTGGCAGTGCATGACATATTTAATATTCTTTGCCAAAACCATAATTGAAAGGCACCAATTCTTTGGTCTTCCTTATTCATTGTCCTGCTCTCACATGCATACCATTGCTTGGGTCAGGCACACAGTCCTCGGGTGACTTTTTTGCTTTTTAACATGTTAAAGAGCATTTGCAACAGTTTTGCACAATGCAAAGCATCATTTGATTTCTTGACTGCAGCTTTCATGGGTATTGATTATGGTTGCACATAAAAGGAATTCCTTGACAACTTCAATCTTTTCAGTCTTCCTCCAATTCTGAAGCCACATTCTTCATTTACTCCAGCTTCTCAGATTGTTTACTCAGCATATAGATTGGATGTTGTTGTTGTTATGTACCGTCGAGTCAGACCCGACTCATAGTGACCCCTCCTTGGGTTTCTGAGGCAGTATCTCTATGGAAGTAGATTGCCCCATCTTCCTTCTGAGGAGTGACTGGTGGGTTTGAACTGCCAGACTTCTGGTTAGCAGTCAAATGCCTTAGGCTCTATGCTACCAGAGCACCATAGATTGGATAAGTATGGTAAAAAGATACAACACTGATGCACAGGTTTTAAATGATGAAGTATTACCTTGTGCTATTCAAACAGCTGTCTCTTGGTCCATGTACAGGTTCTGCATGAACACAACTATGTGCTTCCTGTTCTTTGCAATATTATTCACAATGGGTTATGATCCACACAGTCAAATGTCTTTGCACAGTTAATAAAACACAGGTAAACATCTTTCTGGCATTGTATGCTTTCAGCCAACATCCATCTGACATCAGCAATGATACCCCTTGTTTTGCATCCTCTTCTGAATCTGGCTTGAATTTCTGACAGGTCCCTGCTGATGTACTGTTGCAATTTAAAAAAATATATATCTTCAGTACAATTTACTTGTTTTGTGATATTAATGTTATTGTTAGATAATTTCCACATTCTGTTGGATCATGTTTCTTTGGTATGGACACACATATGGATATCTTCCAGGTAGCTGGCCAGATTGTTGTCTTCCAAATTTCTTGTCATAGACAAATGAGTGCTTCTAGCTTTGCATCCATTTGTTGAAACAGCTCAATTGGTATTCTATGAATTCCTGGAACCTTATTTTTTGCCAACGCCTTCAGTGCAACTTGGAATTCTTTCCTTCAGTGTCATTAGTTCTTGATTGTATGCTACCACCTGAAATGGTTGAATGCTGACTAATTGTTTTTGGTCCAGTGACTCTGTGTATTCCTTCCATCTTCTTTCGATGCTTCCTGCTTCACTCAATATTTTGCCTATATAATTCTTTGATATTGTAACTCAATGCTTGAATGTTTTCTGCATTTCTTTCAGCTTGAGAAATGCTGAGAATATTTTTCCCTTTTGGTTTTCTCACGCCAGGGCTTTGCGCATTACATTATAATAATTTACTTTGTCTTCTCCATCTTCTCTTTGAAATCTTCTAGTCAGCTCTTTTACTTCATTTCTTCCATTCGCTTTAGCTACTCTGTGATCATGAGCATGTTTCAAAGTCTCTCTTTACATCCATTTTGGTCTTTCTTTCCTGCCTTTTTAATGATCTTTCGCTTTCTCCATGTATGATGTTCTTCCACAACTTGTTTGGTCTTTGGTCATTAGTGTTCAGTGCATCAAATCTATTCTTGTGATGGTCTATAAATTCAGGTGCAATATAATCAAGTTCACATTTTGGCTCTCATGGGCTTGTTTTAATTTTGTTAATCTTCAATTGAACTTGCATATGAGCAATTGAAGGTCTGTTCCACAGTTGGCTCCAGGCCTTGTTCTGACAATATTGAGTTTCTTCATAGTCTTTTCCCACAGATGTTGTCTGTTTGATTCTCATGTGTTCCATCCAGTGAAGTCTGCATGTATAGGCACTGTTTGTGTTGTTGAAAAAGGTATTAGAAATGAATAAATCGTTGTTGTTGTTATATGCCGTCGACTTGGACCTGACTCATAGCAACCACTCCTTGGGTTTCTGAGGCAGTATCACTACAGAAGTAGATTGCCTAACCTTCCTTCCGAGGAGTGGCTGATGGATTTGAACCACCAGCCTTTTGGTTAGCAGTCAAGTGCCTTAGGCACTATCATGTGATTTCTAGTGTTGTTTCTCTCAACAAGGCCATGTATGTCTTCCAGCTAAGGATCTGTGGTGCACTGAATTACTTGGTATGGTTTTTCTAGCCATAGTCTTTGTGACTCCCACCAGATTACTAGATGGAACTATGCAAATGTAAGGTGCTTAGAGCCTACCAAGGGAATTGGATAGCTTGTGAGTAATGTAAATAAGGTACATGGCACCCTTGTGGGAATGGGACAATGCAAATAAGGTGTATGGAACTCTAATGTTAGGATTGGTTAGTTTTGTCATTCTTCTAGGCTTAAAATGAGCCCTGCTAGAGACAGAAAGGGGGATCTCACTACCATCAAAAGAGAAGAGCGGAGTTGGAGTGTAGCACTTCCTTAGACCTGAGATTCCCTGCACTAGACCTCCTTGGCAGAGACACCCTGGCAGAGATGCCCCAGCAGAAATGTCCAGCTGAGAGACAGTGGCAGTGGAACCAAAAGGCATGAGAGGGAGCAGTGGCCTTGCTGGCCTACAGAGTGAGAAAGCTGAGTGGCCTTGGACAGGAGAAGGTTTTGCTGGTGAAGTGGGGTGCACCGATGTGTACCTCTTGACAGAGCTAAAAGAGCTTCATAACATTTGCCTGAGAAGGGCAGAGGCCAGCCACAGAGAGGCATGTCTGAGGGCATAGTAGAAGGGAGACTGACCTGATCGAAGAACTGTGTCCTGATTGCATTCCTGAACCTGAGTTATAGCCTGTTGTTGTTGTTGTTGTTATGTGCTATTGAGTTGGACCCTACTCATAGTGACCCCTCCTTGGGTTTCCAAGACAGTATCACTATGGAAGTAGATTACCCAACTTTCCTTCCGAGGAATAGCTGGTGGGTTTGAACTGCTAGCCTTCTGGTTAGCAGAAGTGCCTTAGGCACTATGCTACCAGAGTTCCTTTACTTCCCTAATAAACCCCCATGATCATAAGTATTATCTATGAGTTTTGTGTGGCCATTGCAATGAATGATCAAATCCAGCAGAGAAACAAACAGTTAGTGCCATGGGAGGAAAGGCTGGCGTCAGAGTGGATAAAAAGTTTGGAGGGTGGCAGCATGTTTGGCCTCATAGGAATAAGCCTTGGGCTGTTAATAGTGATTCTTTCTCTCCCTCAGTAGGTAGAAGGAGGTCTGAAGATAGAGCTCCTACTTCCTTTTGCAGTATTTTTCTTCTTTGTTTTCAACTGCATTCTAATCACTAGTAATTACTGTATCTCTGTTGCTTGTTGGATCAACTTCAGACTGCAGAGGTTGGTAAAAATTTTCAATTTCTTCTTTGCATTAGTGGTTGATGTATAAATTTGAATAGCAGTTGATCCATCGCTAGTTCTTAGGATAGTACCTGGAGTGTAGAATGTTCTCACAAAGAAAATGAACAAATGAATTAGCTACCTGTACAACTTATGCTTCATTATGCCCCTTTGGGTTACTTTTTTAGTCATAACTGAAATATGATGCAAGAGTTCTGACTTAAGAAAGTCTCCTTGTTGTTAAGAAAATCTTGAAATCTGTGTGATTCTAAGCTGTAGGCATTACGTTGTGTAATTAGAGAACTTGAAAAAACTTTCTTTAGATTGATCTCACATTGTTTAATATTCAGGATGCATTTGCCTCCTTCTTCTTGGTGAATCTCCAGTTCTCAGCATAGTGTCATATACTATGGTTAGCATTACATGGAGGATGTGGGTGTATACATACTTCTGTGATCCTTATAAATTAAAAAGTCTTGAAGGTGCACCAGATAAAGTCTCAGCTGCTAATTGAAAGGGGTGATTTGAACCCACTTAGAAACTCTGCAATAGAAAGACCCGGTGATATGCTCCCAGAAAGATTACAGCTTAGACTTGCAGGCACCTAACAACAACCACAAAGGAGCTCTGGTGGCATAGTGGTGGAAGCATTCATCTGCTAACCAAACTGTTGGCAGTTTGACCCCACCACACTCCACAGTAGAAAGGTGGAAACCACCTGCTTCGGTAAAGATTTATAGCCTTGGAAACCCTATGGGCCACTCTACTGTGTCCTGTTGGGTTGCTATGAATTTGATTGACTTGATGGCAGTGGGTTTTGATTTTTTTGGTTTAACAGCAACAATGAGGAAATGGGCTCAGCCATTTTCTTCACTATGGAGAAGACTAGGGCAGAAGCTCATAGATGCATCTTGAGAATCAGAATTTGGAATTCGTGATGTCCTCCGTAATTTCACGACCATAGAACAGAAAGGCACTTTGCCTTTCACAATTCACTGTCAAATATAATTAGCTTAAAGTTTAAAACAAAATTTCCTAAGAAATTTGGGATTACATTTTTTAAAGTGTATCTGTTGCTTTAGTTAAAACAATGTGGAAAAGCACAGATTTCCAATACATTTTTAAGTTAATAAACAATGAGTTTCTCTTTTTCATGTGACCATACAAAGTAGTTGCTCCCCTATTACGTTCCCATACTAGCTAACACAGGTTCAGGCTTTCTAAATTATTACAGCTTTACAGGAGAGATAATTGCTATTTGGCAGTCCTAGGAATGCTTCTTTTGATGCTTCTTTTCATTCTGATTTATTTAAAAGCCTAGACATTGTTACATTATAATTTTCAGCAGTCAACAAAGGAAAGAAGAAAAAGAAAAAAGAAAACCCTGAAGATGTAATGAATACTGTCAAGAAAAACTTCCTTCCACATTTCATTAAAGTTTCTTATTTTCATAAGGTGGTAAAATAAATGGAACTACACATTCTGCCTGTCTGAGTATGTGTGTGAATGTGATGTGTGTGTGTGTACATGTTCACTGTTTCCTCCAATCTTTTCTCTCCCGAGTTTTATCTGAGACATGAAAGAGATTTCATAACAAAACCTCTACATATATTATGCAGTTAATCTATTATTAAGAATAGAAATGAATAAAAAAGATATGTCCTAAAAATGATATTTTATATACATACATACATATATATATATATATATCACCTCACAAGTTTTTCTTATGAGGAATCCACTGGATGCTTAATTAACTTATTTGTGTGGCTTTCTCTTATATCGTGAAAAAATATTTTTTGAAGCTGAGCTTTTATGGAACCTTTTGGTCATCGATTATATTTTGCTCTCAGTTATGAGAAAAAATGGAGAAGTGCAACTAATTAAAAAAAATCAGTCATTCTGAGGTTAACTTATATTTAATTGTTGGCTACAGTCAGATATAATAAAAGAAGAAAATTAAATCAGAAACATAGATGCTGAGACATATAAACTGAGGCATTTATACCCTCATTCATGGCATTGGCCTTATTTTCCTAAATGAAGTTTATTATAATCATTTTAGCATTTAATGTAAATTTAGGTTGAGATAGTTATTACAATTTGAGAACTCAGGTGATGGGAGAAATATCTTGAATTAATTTCATGTAATCTTACAGAATACATAATCTCTATATGATATAAAAAACTGTAGCAAAATCTAACTAATTCTCAGATTCTTTGCCAGTACACTGAATTCTAGGTAAGAGAGACAGAAACAACTAACAGAGTGTTGGGTTCTTTAGATCTTCCCACGTCTCTCAAACAATGTATTGGTGGTGGTGGTGGTGTTAGCTACTGATAAGTCAGCCCTGACTCACAGTGAATTTACGTACATGTCTAACAGAAAGAAATGTGGCCTAATCCTGTGCTATCTTCATGGTCATTGGTTACAACAAACCCCATTTCTCCAGTTACTTACAGATCTATTTTCTAATGAGCCTAGAATATTGGGCTCATGAACAAATAAATGCATTTTGTTTTAGACATTAATGGAGCTGGCTAATGTTACATAGATGCTTCCTTTTCAATGGATAGTGTAATTTCATGTTAGGGTTTACCTGTTGTCTATTCCTACTCTGTAAAAAAGAGAACTGAGATTCTTCATTTTTTTGTATGACAATTTGATAAATTTAAAATAAGAAAAAGAAGTTTCATTATTTCATTGGGGCAAAGCTTTGTAGTTTATCATCATCTTTAATATGATATGATAACATTAAATAATATATAATATTCATTTTCCCATACATTTAAAATATCATAGTTGCAGGTTAAAAATTCATGTGAAAGAGGTTTTGAACATAGCATGACATGTATGATAACTAATGCATTTACCTTTTGAGAAGTAGGAAAGAAGGGACTGAAGTGGAAGGTAAAGAGATATTATTAATAGGCCAGTGTTATTTTGGAGCATAAAACAAGCAAATTATGAAAAGCAAAGAAGTTTTATGGCCAGTAGTTACATCCCAAGTACCATTTTAAAAGGTACATTAAATTTTCTACAGTCCTGTGTAAATCAAATACCTGTGTTTTCACCTTTATTGAAGCTTCCTATTTTATTAGAAACAAATAAAAACTATCAATAGTCTATAGAAAAATTTTAGAATTCTTTGTGAGGATGAAGAAATCCAAGAGTATTTTAATGGCATAATTTTAATTGGGCATATTGATTTACACAGTCATTTTGTTTCTTTGAATCTCTCTGACTCTTATTTTGCAAGTCATGTTCAATGCCAACAGGCATTTTTGTCATCCTGTGACATTTTTGCCTGCAAGAATTTCAGGAAGATACAAAAAATAACGAAAGGTGGGAATTATGGTTACTGACATTAATTCCAAAATATTTCTGTTCATTTATTATTACCCTCCAGGACTTGGACTGTGGCCAATTAGAGGTTGCTGATCAATAACCTTGAAAATTTGGGGCAGGACTTGTTTGAAAAGCAGAGTGAGACATGGTGGCTACTCCAAAACGTAATTGTCCCATTACTGGAAAATGAACTTGATGTGTTAGCTAGGCCCATAGGGAGTTGTTAGAAAAGTCTTTATCAATTGGACGGCAATATATTTTACAGTTAGGTTTCATTTTAATTTTAATTTACCAATAGTCAATCAGGAAACAGTTGTTAGCAGCACACTCTCCAAGATTAGAAATGAAATTTGGACCAAAGAAAATGGAAAGAAAAATCAATTGTCTTTGATCACGACATTGTAACCAACAGAGCGGGAATATAACTAAGCTTTTCTCTTCTTAATTCCTTTGAATATCTGTCTTTTGTAAAAGAAGAAATAGCAACAATATATCTGAAACATAGAATTCTAGCACAGAAATACATGATTTAAACTTTAAAATCAACATTATCTAAACTAGGAAAATCAAGGCCTGTCATTTTTCATGTTTATGTTTTTTTTAACAGAAAATGTGACTGATAAAATTACCTATCAATTGATACATATGAAGTGATCAGCACAATCCCAGTTAAAACCATTTGCTATAGAGCTGATTCTGACTATGGAGACCCCATGTGAATCAGAGTAGAGCTGTGCTCCGTAGGGTGTGAAATGAGTGATTTTTTTGAACGCAAATCATCAGAACTTTCATCTGAGGCCCCTCTGGATGGACTCGAAACCCCAACCTTTTGGTCTGCAGCCAAGTGTGCTGTTTGCACCACCAGGACCCCATTAGTTCAGTACCTGCCATATATTTAGGATTCAATAAATGTTGACATTATTATTGCTGCTGTTGTTATTTCAAAGTTATTGCCATCATTATTTAACTCTTATAATAAATCTATTGAAGAAACGGTATATTGAAAAGGAGGCCTAGAATTATACTTCTGTGGTTTGTTTCTTACCAGGTTGGTTGGTCATAAAAATAATGCTTATAAGTCTAGATTGAGTAATATATAAAATTCTGAAGTTCTTGACATTTTTACTTTTGAAATTTTTATTCCAGTACTTCTAATTGGGAAATTGGACAGAGTTCTCTGTCCAAGGCCATGGCCCATGCATTGGCTTTTCTGACAACCTTTCTCGTGTCTCAGTGCCAATTCCTTGTGCTGCTCCTTTAGGACTCTGTTCTCTGTTATACAGGGAGCCTGGCAGATCTCCCAGCTATTAATTAGTGTTTGAATATCAGGAAAAACTGACACTAGGTTAGGATAAGACCGTTTTCTGTTGTAATGTATATCTTTAACGAGGGAATTGAGTTGATCTAAACCAAACTCTGGTAGCATAGTGGCTAAGACACTTGCCTGCTAACCAGATGGCTGGCGGTTCAAACCCACCAGCCACTCCTCGGAAGGAAGGTTGGGCAATCCTACTTCTGTAGTGATACTGCCTCGGAAACCCAAGGAGGGGTCGCTATAAGTCGGGGCCGACTTGACGGCACATAACAACAACAACAACAACAAACCAAACTCAGAAATGCCAGATTGTCAATTAGAAGCAAAGTCCATGCATGTCTCCCTGGCACCTTGTAGCTCTTGCCAACCCTGATTCTTGCCTCCCAGGGCTTCTCCAAACCTCTCCCACATCTTTAGTTCCCACTTTGCAGTGTCCTCTTCGGAAGTGACTCCAGCTACCTGGGACTACACTTCTGGTGAGGGCCCCTGAGTGTAGACTTACCTTTCTTTGTAGACTTACTGCTTTGTTGTCCCATTCTCTCAGATATTTTGATGGGGTTGATCAGATGAACTAAGGAGCCCTGGTGGTGTAGTGATTAAGTGCTCAGGTACAAACCAGAATGTCGGCAGTTCCAACTTACCAGCTAGCTGCTCGGACAGCCTTGGAAATCCTAGGAAGGCAGTTCTACTCTGTCCTATCGGGTCATTATAAGTCAAAATTGACTAAACAACAATGGGTTTAATTAGATGAAATCATTCGAAGTGTGGTGTTAGGATTCACAGCAGCTGTGTGTTACCCTTCTTGAAAAGAGCTTTCTTCGTGTTCTCTGAATCTGTGCTAGAAAAGGTAGAGTGGATCCTGGAGGAAAGGTGCAAGCTCTCTTCCATGTTCAAATCATCAACCGAAATTTCTGCCTGCTTTTCTGTTCTGCTTTGTTTTTTATTCTTTCTCCATGGAGGTAAAGGTTTATGTGCCCTGGGGTGGGGTGGATAGATGGGGTGTGGCATAGAAAAAGGAATTGCCTAAAGTTTTTAAAGATGGATTTTGAATATGTAATGGAAAGAGCTTAGTATTTTGAAGAACGATGACTTGATGTAAACTTTTTTGAAGTATTTCTTCAGGAGATTAAACATATGACTATCAGTATGGCAGATGAAGGAGCTTTGGGCATAGTGGGTAAAGCATTTGGCTGCTAACCAGAAGGTCGGAGGTTCAGACCCACCAGCTGCTCGGAGGGAGAAAGGTGAGACAATGTACTTCAGTAAAGATTACAACCTTGGGGACCTAATGGGGATCACTATGAGTCGAAATCTACTTGATGGCAGAAGGAGAAGTCTTGTAGTGCAGAGTTTGAAAGGTGGTGTGGGGCAGAGAGAACTCTGAGTTGTTTCCCAGTATATAACTCCCTGAGAACAACTTGGTCTGGATTCTTAATCTGTATTTCTCCATCACCCTTTACAGTGTCTGGCCCATGGTAGGCACCATAGGTGTATGTAGACTGAATGGTACTTGCTTACTGGATTTCCATAGAAAACCAGAGGGAAAAAATAAGGAAAGGTAGAGAAAAATCTGATAAATGATGATTAGAGCTTGAAGAGAAAGAAGAAAAAAGCCAGGGGGAAGTAAAGAGCAAAGGACTCAAAAGTACAATATGGACCTTATACTATTTTCAACTAAAAACCTTTCTCAGTAAATATATTTTATGATTGTCTTAAGAAGCAAGCTTTCTGTTCAAAACCAATGATCCCTTACAAGTGAAAAAATGAAACAAAACCTCTTTTGGAAATGTTTTACTATCTTCAACACAACCAGCTAAGGTAGATAGAATTTAAGCTTTCATTTTTCAATAGCACAGTGTGCCTGTACAGTCAAGTTGAAAATTCTGATTATGTTTACATACAGAAAAAGCAATAGTACAAGAACCTGTGAGTTAGTAAAGCAAACAACTTAATGACGCTCTAGGGAAGAGAAGATGCCTTTTTTTCTGTTTTTTTTTTTTTTTTTTTTTTAAATGTAACTCTGAAGAGTCATCTATCTGACATCAAAACTCCCTCTTTCTTTTTTCTTTTGATCAATGTCTCTGGCAGACATTGCTATAACTCCCTGGGGGCTATTTTCAAGCCAATGTTGTGACTAAATTGAAGGAATAGGGAATAGGAATAGGGCGGTATGCTGAACCTTTTTATTGCAGGATTGGCACTTCAATAAATCAAGGCCTATGAAGGGAAAAGAGTTAACAAGAGAAAAAAATAGAGATTATGCCCCAGAGGAATCATGTCTATTACTAGTTAAAATCACTCTCTGTACTAAATGATTTACTCTGTCTTCTTCTTTCTTCTAATAATCTCTTAACACTTCCTTGCTTTTGGTTCCCTCCAAGATATTATAGAGAAGCCATCAGTCTGTGCATATATTTAAAAAATGAATAAAAAATATATATGTATGTGTATGTGTAATGAACTGCTGTCAAGTCTGCTCTGATTCCTGGTGATCTCATGTGTGTCAGTGAGAACTGGGCCCCACAGAGTTTTCAGTGGCTGACTTTTCAGAAGTCCACTGCAAGGCCTTTCTTCTGAGGTGCCTCTGGATAGACTCAAACCATCAACCTTTTGGTTAGAAGTTAAGCACAATAACTGTTGGTACCACCAGGATGATGTGTATGTATAAATATATAGGAATAAACATATACATGTATATAAATAAACACATACATAGTTAGACTATATAATATATGTGTGTTTGCACATATGAAGATATAGTGAGACAAACAAATCAGCCTGTTTTCCTAGACAGAAAAGAGCCTTTGACTAAAGATTTAATTGAATCCTGACCAAAGTTACTAACTCAGAATTTCTCTTTGTTTAACACAAGATGCGACCCTTAAGAAATAATAGGGCTCATTCAACCACTATGGAAAATGATATGGTGTTTCCTTGGAAAGCAAGGAATAGAAATATCTTTGATCCAGCAATCCCACTGCTAGATACATATCTTAGAAATATAAGAGCAGCGAGACAAATAGAGACATGCACACTCATGTTCATTACTGCATTAATCACAATAGCAAAAAGACAGAAACAACCTAAGTGGTCCTCAGCGGATGAAAGGAAAACAAATTGTGGGTCACACATATAATGGATTCCTCTATAATGACAAAGATTAATGATTAGTCTGTGAAATAAAATATGGATGAATCTGGAGGACATTATGCTGCGTGAGATAAGTCAGCCACAGAAGGACAAATAATACCACTTTCATGAAGAGTCAAGAATAGGTACACACACAGAAAACGATGCTCTTTGATGGTTACTAGTGATGGGAAGAGAGGGGAGGTAGAATCACTAGGTAGTAAACGTGATAAATCAGGTGATGGGAAAGGCAATAAGCAACGTGGGGGAAGTCAACATAACTTGTTCAACGTAAATGAAGACACAGAGATACAGAAGAATAAAGAACAACTATGGTAAATGCTATAACACATACAATTGTGCAAAAACAGTAATAACAAGCCAAAAATATGGGATTTATATGGGTAGATAAGTATGCTATATGGGTGTGGGAAGGCTTATGGTATTACATTCGCCTGCACACATATCTGTGGGGTGAAGAATGTACAAAGGAGCCCTGGCTGTGATGTGGTTAAGGTATTGGGCTGCTAACCAATAGGTCGGTGCTTTGAAGCCACCAGCTGGTCTGTGGGAGAAAGATGAGGCAGCCTGCTTCCATAAAGATTTACAGTCTTGGAAACCCTTTGAGGGTTGCTATGAGTCAGAATTGACTCCATAGCAGTGGGTTTGGGTTTGATATGTATATGCATGTTTGTATTGCTGCATATATATATATATATATATATATATATATATTCATGTATACAATAAAGCACATAGGAGGCACAGTTAGGGATACTTCCTAGACATAGCCAAACAGCTTGTGGGATTGATTTACTGGGTTTGAAGGTTTAGGACCATAATCTCATTGGGTGAACAGGTCAATTGGCATAATTTAGTTCATATAATATTCTACATCCTGGTTTGGTGAGTCGCATCTGGGGTCTTAAAATCTTCCAAGTGGCATCTAAGATTCAAGTAATCATCTCTTTCTGTCTGGAGGCAAAGAAAATGAAGGAAACAAAAGACTCAAGGAAGAAATTAGCATCATGCAAACCACAACCTCTTCTAGCCTGAGAACAGAAAGACTAGGTGGTGCCTGGCTATCACCAACAATTGCTTTGACTAGGGAAACAATAGAAGGTCTCAAATAGAAGGGAAAAAAATGTTGAACAGAACTCAAATTCATAAAAATACCAGAGTTACTGGGCTGACAAAGACCAGAGGAACCCCCAAAACTGTCACCCTAAGATACCCCTTTGACTTGGAACTCAAGCTACTCCTAGAGGCCACCTTTCAGCCAAATAATAGCTTGGCCTATCAAATAAACAATAACACCTGTGAAGAATGTGCTGCTTTAAATCTACTATATGAGACCAAATAATCAACATTTATCCAAAGCCAAAGATGAGAAGGCCAGGAGAGGCAGGGAGACTGGATGGACAGAAACAGGACAGGCAGCGTGGAAATGGAGAGTGCTGACATGTTGTGGGGATTGTAACCAATGTCACAGAACAATTCGTGTATGAATTGTTGGATGGGAATCTAAATTTCTGTGTAAAGTTTCACTTAAATCACAAAATATTCAAAAAAGAAGCACAGGGCTTGGGGGAAAGCTCTGACTTCTCCCCATGAGCCACACTGTGTGTGGGGCAAGTGGTATACAGGACACAAGCTAATAAACTAAGGGCCACACACAGCTGGGAGCACTCTGTTTGAAAGCATGACATACAAAATAAACTGATTTTAGCAGATTTTTTTTTTTAATGACCAATAAAATCTTAGAACGTATTTAAATTTTCAGTTAGTGTCTATAGAGTTGTACTTGCTAAGACACTTGCAAAAATGACTATTTTAAGGAGTGGCATTGTTCTTTCTTCAAATGATACAAACACTTCAACTGAAGGCTGCCTAAATTTCCCATTATTCGCCAAAAGTTACCATCTGACCAGTTTAGACTATATTTAAATATTACGTAGAGAATCATCAAGTTCTTTAAGTTTGTATATGTTACAGAGTATGATGGTTCATTTTATGTCTCAGTTTGGGTACCCTTTGGTTCCCAGTGGTTTGGCTTTGGCCAGACACTTGCAGTTCCATAACGGAATGTAATCATCAATTTCAATTCAGAGCAACCTCCATATGACAGACAAGAACTTCCCCTAACGGGTTTTCTAGGCTATAATCTTTATGAGGTCACATTGCTAGGTCTTTTCTCCTGTGCAGTCACAGGATAGGTTCAAACCACCAACATTTGATTAGCATCTGAGCTCTTAACTATTGTGCCATCAGTCAATCAGTTGAAAAGGGAGTTTCCTTAGATGTGTTATGCTGCCAGAGTATAAATAGATATTTTGGTAGAACTGGTCTCTCCCCACTCTGTACCCTTCCCATCACCTGACCTATGGATCTTGGGACAAAAGCCTGTGGGAATCTCCAGCATGCCAGCTGACCTATGGGTTTTGGACTTGTCACTCCCCACAGTCATATGAACCAATCCCCTGTAGTAAATTTCCCTCACTCTCTCCAAGATATATATATATCACTGTTTTCTTTTTCTGTAAAGAAACCTTACTAAGACTCAGGCTTCCTCAAAATACGTTGTACACGTATGGTACTTCCTTGCTCCTAGATTTTGGAGAGGCAGGAAGTCTAAGAAAAAAAGGGCAACATACACCCAACCATGTCGTCCTGTTCAAGCATGCACATGATTTATTTAAGTATTCTCCAAAGGTCTATTTTCTGTCCAGCATAATGCAGATATTATGCTATCCTTTGAAATAAGATATATGAATTTCAAACAAAATTGTCAGAAACAATGACCTTGGTTACTTCATATGATACACAGAGATAATTACATTTTACTTACAATACAGATGCACTTAACACAGTCACCAATAATCATTCACCACCAACACAGTATATTTTAAAATCACCTAAAACACCAAAAAGTATTTTTTTTCAAAATTCTAAAGAAATTAATAGTTTTGGAAAAATGATAAGTTGAAAGAGGAGGTAAAATTGTTAACTGAAAGAATCTATCTTTTATTTTATATTAAGACCTTGAAAATAAACCTTCTCATTGGGAATCAAAACATCTAAATATTCCTGCATTGTGGTTTTCTTAGTCTAGTGTTAAAAAGTTTTTCAATAAATGCCATCAGAGAAGTTTCACTATACATTTGCTCTAGAAGCATAAAGTGACATGAGGCAGGTGTTAATAATTGTTAATATTCACGCTGCTGGAAGATTAGTAACTTTTTAGAAGACATAGTAGTAATAAAGCCAGTTCTTCCCAAGGGATGGTTGACTATATCTTACTCTCATTCAGCAAATGTTTATTAAGCATCTACTGTGTGCACAGCACTGTTCTAGAAGCTGTTCTAGAAATAGGAAGCAAGGATAATTTCTGGCTTTACTTTAAAATGGTTCAATCAATTTCTTTTTTATGATAAGCATTTAGAAATCCCTATAGTAGCAGATAATTATTAATCCTTTCCATGTATGGAAACTAAACTTTTTTCTTTACAGTGGTGGTTTGGGATGAACAAAACTTTTCATTTGATATAAACTTTTTACACTGTCTCTTGCAGGTGTGTCTGCTGACCTAATATGTTCTGAGAGGTGAAAAGGTAGCTTTTTCACTTAAATGTACATAGAGATCAACTTTGCATCATCAAACTCTTGTCCTCCTGTTGCGGGGAGGGAAATGACTGCTTGGAATATACAGGAAACTTTCTAAGATAAATTAGTGCTGCCTTCCCAAATGGCATGGAAACCGGTCTTTCATCAAATATTGCTATGTAAAGCACTACAGTTTATCTCTGCATTTCAATTCACATTTGTTATTCTCAAATGTATTTGAGATCTAAAGCAAAATAAATAATACACCATATAAGCTTCTGGGATCATTGATCCTGTGACCTATCACTCTTAGTCCCAGCCAGTTCTTTTCATGGAACATCTAGTGATACATCCAATATCTTGGCTTTTCCATAAGAGTAAAGAGGTTAGAGATCATTCATAGAGGCCAACTCCTTTTCTTTCTAAGTTTTGACAAGGGGATCGATGACAGCTACCTACTTGCAAGATAACTGGTTAGGAAATACAAAAGTATGAAAGTCATTTGAACTACAAAAGGTAGCCCAGTTGAGAACAATAAACCCAATAGAAAGATGCTATAGAAATACAAGAACAGATAATGCACTGTGTCACAGGAATACAGTGGACCAAAAGGATAATACTTAAAAACATGTATGGCACAATAGTTTTGGATTGAAAAAGTTACCTAAACCTTGGCCACACTATGAATGCGGCTCTTACTGTATCTATGAAGATCTGGAAAATACAATGACAAAAGAATCCTGATTTCTGGTACAACAGGTGTACAATGAATTATTGCAGTTGTAACAGTATCTAGGTGCAAGGTGAAGTGATAATTAATAGTGAACTATCCGAAAACTTTAGCTGTACTAATGAGCATCCCCGTGAGAAATACTGCAGCTCTAAAAAGGAGTTTATTTGCACAGCCCACCATAGAACATGAACAATCAGCTTGTTGTAAGTACACAGAAATGTCCCCTTTCTACAATTATAGTTTATCATGCCTATTCTGAAGACAACATAAGGGAACTGAGATCACTGCTCCAAAGACTTCTAGCATGCATTATGATGGTATTTCCTTGAGTCGATA
>NW_006921946.1:2398388-2402915 GCF_000298275.1 Orycteropus afer afer
TTTTCCATATTTTTTTTTGTTTCGCATTCAACTGGAACATTATGTTCAAAGATTTATTTTATTAAAAAAGAGTTCTGATCATAAGAAGCATGGATAAGCGGCATTTCATTGTGCTCATTCACAAAGTCAAAGGGCCACAGAAGACTCTGCTGGGTCACAGATCAAACTCTGTCTAGAAATGCCGTGGGGTGGTCTTATTCACATCCTCAAGTTTGGAAGCTATGTTTTTGTCTCACTACCAACCTTCTTGCTTTGCTGTTTTATCTGCAAAAAGTTTATTGTTTTCTTTCTTCTGCATTAGAATTCTTCTCACAGCCAGGGCTCAAATTCTCTTAGACTTTATTCCAATCGTCTCATAAAGCAGACACTCGAACCACATTCCCTCCTGAGTATTCGGGAGGGTCTGGCCAGTCGTCTCCTTCCGGGGTGGTTACTGGAGGTGTCGGGATGCTTATTATTGCTGTAGTCACATAAGGCT
Source organism: Orycteropus afer afer (assembly GCF_000298275.1). Classification (NCBI taxonomy): domain Eukaryota; kingdom Metazoa; phylum Chordata; class Mammalia; order Tubulidentata; family Orycteropodidae; genus Orycteropus; species Orycteropus afer. Next base: position 2,398,867 of record NW_006921946.1, read on the forward strand.
GTTCACAGTTTAGTTTAACACACTCTTCCATTTTGGCATTTAAACTTGACCGGCTGATGAGGAAAAAAAAAAAAAAGGATTTAAGAAAGTAAATTGTTTGATCAATTCTTCTTCTTCATCTTTTTTTTTTTTTTTTTATACAACTGAGATATATATGCCTCAATGTCATTAAATAACATTTTAAATGTCTAAAAACAAATTACCATGATAAAAAAAAACCAACAACAAACTTCAGTATATATTAAAAGGACCCCTGATGTCACAGTGCTTAAGTGCTCAGCTGTTAACCAAAAAATTGGTGGTTTGCACCCACCAGCCACTCCATGACAGAAAGATGAGGCAGTCTGCTGCCGGAAACATTTATAGCCCACGAAACACGATGGGGCAGTTCTACTCTGTCCTATAGGGTCGCTATGAGTCAGAATCTACTCCATAACACTCAAGTTTCGTTCAGATTGATAAGATGAACATCTATCAGGTCATTAACATTAAATAGATACCTAAAAGCCAGATCAATTTGGTTCAATCAGTGTGTTTCAAAGTATATTCCACAAAAATGCAGGAAAAAGGATCCAGTAAGTTTGGAAAGCCTGGGCTAAGCAAAAAGGAGTGTTCTTGAAGTCAGGAACTCTGAGAAGTTTGAGAAAGAATTTTTAATGGGACATGATGTCTAGGTGATATGGATTGAATTGTACCCCCACCTCAAATATATGTTGTAAATCCTAACTCCTGTATTGCTGGTTATCATCCCATTTGGGAATGGGTTTTCTTTGTTATAATAATAAGACATTTGGTGTAGGATATGTTTTAAGTCAGTCTCTTTTGAGATAAAAAGAGCAGATTAAGCAAGCAAGCAGGAATCCTGGGAGACAGATGTCATGTCATGTGAAGTTCAGCAAGGAAGCCAAAGGAATAAAACCAAACCAGACTCACTGCCATCGTGTTGATTCTGACTCATAGCAACCCCTCCTTGGGTTTCCAAGGCAGTATCTCTATGGAAGTAGATTGCCCAACCTTCCTTCCGAGGAGTGGCTGGTGGGTTTGAACCACCAGCCTTCGGGTTAGAAGTCAAATGTCTTAGGCACTACACCACCAAAGAAGTTGAAAACAGACAAGCACCTTCCCTCAGATTAGACTGAGGGAGATAGAGAAAGAGCACCCTAAAGTCAATCTTCTAGCCTCCTAAACTATGAGAAAATAAATTTCTGTTGGTTAAAGTCACTCACCCATGGTACTTCTGTTATAGTAGCACTAGATAACTATGACACTAAACCAGAAGGAAAAGTAAACTCACTGCCATGAAGTTGATTCTGACTCAGCAGCCCTGTAGGATGGAGGAGAGCTTCCTCAGTCTTTTGGAGGCTATAAATCTTTAAGGAGCTGGACTGCCACATCTTTGACTGCCACATCTTTCTCTCATAGAGTGGCTGAGGTTTGAACTGCTGACCTTTGATTTAGCTGCTGAGCATTTTAACCACTGCACCACCAGAGCTCCTCAACTAAGGTAGTAGGTTTCTCAATTCCTTTGACCACAGCATCTTTTTATTATGTCTCTTCAGTTACTCTGCTCTACAGGACATATGAAGCTCTCACAGCTCTCAACTTAGTGATGGCCACATATTAGCCAAAAAACTGAACAATTGCTGTCAAGTTGATTCTAACTCACGGTGACCCCGTAAGGCAGAATACGCTGTTTTGCAGGGCTTCCAAGGCTGTGCTCTTCATGGAAGCGGGGTGCTACACAAGCAGACAAGCAGAGTAGATGGTGGATATGAACCTCCAACTTTTCAGTTAGCAGCCGAGCTCTTAACCATTGTGTCAACAGGGCTCCTTGGCCACATGTTAAGAACCCCAAAAGTTAGTCATTATTATCAAACACTTCAGAGTTTTCCAAAGTGCCAATCTTGCATGAATCTTATCCTCTATGTAGGGAAGTGAGAGAAAACAGGAAGGGGTAAAAAGGGTATAAACAGGAGCTTCAAACCATTTTTACTTTCATGGAAAACAATTAAAACGTTAATATACTACCATTTTCTTTCCAAACACTTCTCCATTTCCTACTTGGTTCTGAATGACATAAACAACTCAGAGGCAGAATATATTAGGAGACAGAAATCTTATATTGCTTCCAATTTTAATAGGCTTGTCCCAGAGACATCAAATCTAGTAAATCAACATATTTCAAATTCTGCATCCCATCTAAGTTTTCAACAAAGATAGTTGAATGCCAACAAAGAAGCAGGACTGATTTAACAGATCATTATTCTAAAAAATAGACATTGTTTCATTTGATGAAAAAAGTAGGGTATTTGTAAGGACTTGCGTCATTTAAATGTACTACTTTGTTACACCTATGTTTATAGTAAATACAAATACTAAATAAAGAAAAGCAAAGGGAAAACATAAATGTGTGTGTGTGTGTGTGTGTGTGTATATATATATATATATATATATATATATATATATATATCTCACTCATATTGTCCATAAGCCAGAGATCAACAGTTTTAATTAACATTTCACATTTATTTATTTATTTATTTGGTATTGGATTGATTTTGTGTTTGATACGGTCAAAAATACCTTTATGATAAAAATTGCCTATTGATTCAAGAGATGTGTGTTGGCATAGTTTTACTTTTCATAGTTACATGAAATGTGCTTACATAGCTTTAGGTGCTGCTGGATAATTTTCAATCATATCCATGCCAATTTTGTCTCTTTCAGTAGTGTTGACCATCATTTCAGGCTCCTGAGTATATCACTACTAGCTCAAATAAGAAAGGATTTGGGGTTGAAGAGGTAGAAACACATTTGTGGGTGCCTAACTATCTTTGCTTCTTTCCACTCTTTTGCTACTGATACAACTGATCCTTTTGAGCCTTAACTAATATGCCCTAGATCAGTTTACCTACTTGTTACAGTATCAGTTTTGTCTTATTCTAAACCTTGGCTAGAATTTAGATGTTACCAAGATAGCAGCATAATTGAAGGAATAGCTATGTTCTGTGAGTCAGCACAGGTGTGCAGTCACCCAAAACCCAAATGAAACCCATTGCTGTTGAGGGGATTCTGACTCTTAGCCACCCCATAGGACAGAGTAGAACTGCCCCTTAGGTTATTGTAGGCTATACATCTTTATAGAAGCAGACTGCCTCATCTTTCTCCCGTGGAGCGACTGGTGGGTTCAAACCACTGACCTTTTGGTTAGTAGCCTAATGCCTTAACCACCATGTCATCAGAGCTCCCTTGTACTTATACAGCATGCATTAATTTTAATAGGTACCTGTTGGATAGTGGTGTTCTCTCCACACACCTAATCTGGATTGTACTGAGTTCTTGCACACTGCCCCGGTGGCTCCCTGATACATTGGCATTTGGGATACGGAAAGTTTTTTTATGTCGTCGTGAGCAGCAAGTGCTGGTGACTCCTTGTTGTGAAGACAGAGAGGGACTGTGACTTGAAGGACGATTGACAGTTGCAACTTCCATGCAGCTTTCTTCAAAGACTTGTTCATCCACAAACTCATGATTCTGTTCCATATTTGTAAAAACATGTAAAGAAAGCAGAGAAACAATTTTTTTTTCATTAAAAAGGAAGAAAATGCATAGCTTTACTTTTTTTTTTTTTTTCAACACTAAGTGGGTTTTTTTTTTTTTGTTTGTATGTGTTTTGTCTCTCTCTTTTTTTTTTTAAATTATGATTCGGGTGAAAGTTTGCAGAGCAAATTCACTTTCCATACACTTTGTCTCATGATATTGAATATAGTTTCCCACAATGCAACAGCTCCCCTCCCACTTCCTACCCATAGTTACCTCTTCCTTGTGTCCTTCCCTCCATGCACTCCTGCCCCCTGAACTGTCTGTCTCCCTGTGCACACACAGCCCTTCTATTCTCCCATGATTGTTCTCTCCAAGGAGTGTATCTATCTAGGGTAAATGTTCAGCTCATATGCCTGTCTTTTCTTTGGCTGAAAGCCACATGAGTGGGTTCAATTCCAGACCTGAACGGCAGCTAGGGGCCGTAGTCTCAGTGGTTCCACCAGGCT
>NW_006921946.1:2403507-2408042 GCF_000298275.1 Orycteropus afer afer
CTGACGGTTCAAACCCACCAGCCACTCCTTGGAAGGAAGATGGGGCAATCTACTTCCGTAGTGATACTGCCTTGGAAACCCAAGGAGGGGTAGCTATGAGTCAGATCCGACTCGATGGCACATAACAACAACATACATGGTCTTGGGCACACTCCCTTCTGCACAGACATACTTAATAGTTCAGCCTGTCCACCCATCTATCTACCTGTATAGCCATGTTTGCTTTCACTGACAACACAGTACTGTATGTGCAAAGCTTTACTTTTACAACTCAACTATGATCTATGCTATTAGACTCTACCCAATAGGGTAACTGATACTATTTTCATACAGATTAGAATATCAAACCACTTCTTTTTGGCACTTGTGTGGACCAAAAGCCTATCCAGTTAGACCTCTAGATAGATACATGCAGCTAATGCAATATCCATTAATGGACTGATTTAATCTTGAAATGTTATCTGATAATTTAAACATAAAATCTAATAGTTATAACCTAAAGAAACTCTTAAAAACTCTTAGAGTATTAAAAATACATACAGATATTACCTACAGAGAATTTGTGAATTCAAATTGACTTTATGTTTTTAAATAGATTGAAGCTATGGAAAAGAGACTATTTTAATAGAATGCCCCAAGTTCGTTGTCTATTACACACTGGCAAATAGTTTCACCTGGAATAGAAAACATTTCTTCTTTAGAAAATGAGATACCTAAGGCATTTGACTACTAATCAGAAGGTTGGCGGTTCAAACCTACCAGCCACTCCGTGGAAGAAAGATGGGGCAATCTACTTCTGTAAAGAATTACTGCCTTGGAAACCCAATGGGGGTCACTGTGAGTCAGAATCGACTCAATGGCAGTGGGTTATAATACAAATCTCATTTCCTTAGATTCTCCTCTACAAACCTTGGCATATAGAAAAATATGATTTACTAGTTGAATACGTCAAATATATTTATCTGCAAAATCTGTCACTTTGTCTTTGACCTGGAAAGGGTTAGCATTGAACTTGTGTGGCCTCCTATCTTTGTGATAAGGAGCCCTACCAGCACAGTGATTAAGGCACTCAGCTGCTAACCAAAGATGGGTAATTCTAACCTACCAGCTGCTCTGCGGGGTGGGGTGGGGGTGGAAATGAGGCAGTCTGCTTGCATAATGATTTACAGCCTTGGAAACCCTATGAGGCAGTTCCACTCTGTCCCACATGGTCTCTGTGAGTCCGAACAGATTAGATGGCACCCAGAGTGGGGTTTTGGTTATCTTATCTTTGTGATACATTATTAGTCTACTGATCGCTCCCTGCATCCAGAGTTCTTCCACCCCAACCTTCCTGAATTCCATCCCAGAAACAAACAGTGATGGGCATCACTTCATATACATCGTTTTATAGAAATGAGGTATTATTTTTGTTTTAAAATTTTTTGATGAAGACTTGTCTTCTAAAATGCCAATGCAGGAATTTTACCTCACACATAAAATAGAAAATATTCTTGATCTGAATGAGAGAATGATTTATTTCAGTTACTATTTTTCCTTTGTGGGGGTGGGAACAGTCTTATAATGAAAGGCTTTCCACGCACTAAATTCCACTTAACCAGGTCTCATCCTAAAATAATAGTGAAACAATTGAAGCAATTCACTGACTAATAGAAAATATATTGTTTAGTTATTCATTTTGTTTTTGTTTTGCTGAGAGAAACATTTTGAAATAAATGAAATGTAACATTTTACTGCTTAAAATGTTCAGAGAATAATATAATCAGAAAGGATATAATTTCACATTAAATATTAAATTTCAGAAAAGAAATACAGTGCACAAAGGATTCACAATGTTTTATTTTCTTTATAATGTACTTTTCACATGCATAGTACAAGTTATAAGGCCTGAGATTCTAATTTTTCTCACTGAGAATTAGAAGTGAAGATGTCATTTTGTTGCTGGTTACCAAGCACGTTGTATGTAGCTCAAGTTAAACTACAGTCATTCTGTTTAAGAATTTTTGATTGAAAAATTCTAAATGATAAAATAGTGGAAAAAAGGCAAGTAAAATGAAAGAAAAAATTGGAATGAACATATTCTATGATTAACATATCACTTAATTTTTGAAGATTTAACACTATGTGTTACAGACACGTTCAAAACTTAATTTAAAAATGCAAAAGTAATCATGTAACTACCCTGTTTAAAACTCTTAGAAAACTTCTCATTTATAATGAAATAAAGTTCGAAATCCTTCACACGTCTCTGAGGCTTTCATTAGCCGGTGCCTGCCTTCATCTCTGCCTCTGCTTCTGCCACTCTAATCTTTCCTGGCCAACCACAGATGGTTTCAGGTCCTCTTAGGCCAAGGTCTTGTCTCTCTTAGGCATGTCTATCACCTTGGCTCCTCCATTTCTTTGCTTAATTATTTCCTGGTCAGTCATCCTTTCATTCTTGTTACAGATTGAATTGTGTCCCCATCTCTCCCCCCACCAAAAAAGGTGTTAATTCCAGCACATTGTCCACCCATTTATCCATTTAGTTATTTCTCAGCAAATATGTATTTCTCAACAAATAAGTATTACTTATCTACTATGTGACCCACAGTGAACTAGACCCAAGACACACCATGAAGCATGGCCCCTCACTGAGAAGGGCAGTGAGCAGTGGAGGCAATGACGGGGCCTAACTCCCAGACCTGTGAACATGAGCTTTCTTGGAACTAGTCTTTGAAGATGTCATCTGTTAAATTAAGATGAGGTCATGCTAGAGTAAGGTGGGTACTAACCCAATCTGAGTGGTGTCCTTATAATGGAGGAAAAGAGACACATAGAGATACACAGAGGAAGGACAACCATGTGAAAATGTGTCCACAAGCTTAAGGAGGGTCTGTTGTTGTTGTTATGTGCCGTCAAGACGGACCGGACTCATAGTGACCCCTCCTTGGTTTCCGAGGCAGTATCACTACGGAAGCAGATTGCCCAACCTTCCTTCCGAGGAGTGGCTGGTGGGTTTGAACCACCAGCCTTCTGGTTAGCAGTCAAGTGCCTTAGGAACTACTTTACCAGAGCTCCCAAGGAGGGCCTAGGGTTACCTAAGCTGGGAAAAACAAGAAAGAATTTGTCCTTAGAGCCTTGAAGGGAGCCAGACACAATAGATATGTTGTCTTGTACTTTCAGCTGCCAGACTTGTGAGACAATAAATTTCTATTGTAATAAGCCACTCAGCTTGTGGCACTTTGTTATGTAGTCCCAGGAAACTGATAAGAGTTCTCAACTCAAGTTCTTCCAGGAAGTCTTGACTGGTCCTGTAGCCTCATGACTCCGTCCTCTTCGCCTCACCTCACTGTGGCCCCATCACATTGCCTCTGCTGCTCAGTGTCCTTCTCGGTGAGGGGCCATGCCTGACTTCATGGTGTGTCTTGGGTCTAGCTCACTGTGGACCACGTAGTAGGTAAGTAATACATATTTGTTGGATAACTATAATAAGTGAATAAATTGGTGGACAATGTGGTGGAATTAAGAACCTGTATATGCGTCTCTGGTGAGTGAAGGAGCTGACCTGATTTAAATATGGCGGAAGTCTTCTCTGCTCTGTAGTCACAGCCTGTGACCTCTGCTAGCAAGCTAGCGGAGGGTGCGTGCCTTTGTCAACCAGGGGGACCAACTGAGAGCTAATAATGGAGAAATGCAAACTCACTTCTCAACCCTGAGGGCACAGCAACAATTAAGGGTATCATTTTTCTTATTAGAACGTTTTTTATTATCTCTCTCTATTCCTTAAACCTGTGAAAGAAAGCTTGTAGTCAGTTCTTTTTTGTTGTTGTTATTGATATTTTTATTCCCTTTATTCAGGAATCAGTAATGTTTAAACTGCATTTTTTGTTGTTTAATCAGCAGTTTAGGAATCAGGAAAAAGAGAGATTTTGTAAGACTGGTGGACCGTTATTGGAAGACAACTTTCCATCAACTTTTAACTGATGTCTCAGAGGAAAGAAAACCACAAGGATAATAATAACATCCTAAATAACAATCTATACTGCTTTCTAAGTTGAAATGGCACCATGGCCCTTCAAAGTGATTTCGAATATTGTTCATTTGTTTATTTTCTAATTTTCAGTATGTTTTCCAGTGATGCAGATAGTGAAATCACACTTGGAAACATTAAGCAGTCACAAAAGTAAATGGGATTACTGTCAGAGTGCAGGGCAGGCAGGCATGCCGGCTTCTTACCGTGGTTTTTTCCAGGCAATGAAGCAGGTGGTGGTGCTGGGTTTCAAAGCTGGAGGCGGATTTGCTCACAAAGGCCTGCTCATCCTCTGAGGACTGTTAACACAGAAGACAGAAGTGCTTTCTATTTTATTTTGCAAACAATGAAAACCTCACCATACTTTTCCACAGGAGAAATCTGGCCTATTTTCTGAGATTACATGACAGCGATTTTTTTTTTTTTTTTTATTAAACTAAAAAGGATAACTGTGGTTGCTTTTAAGTTTGAAGCTAAGTATTTATGTTTTGGTGTAATTAGTGGTCTGGTCTTTTAGACATGCCTC
>NW_006921946.1:2408437-2413928 GCF_000298275.1 Orycteropus afer afer
GGATTTGAACCGCCAGCCATCTGGTTAGCAGGCAAGTATCTTAGCCACTACGCTACCAGAGCTCCCCAAAGAACATTAGGGAACATAAATAGTTTGAAATACAAACAAATTAGCTATTTGGGTTTTTGAGTGTTGGCTTTTCCCATGTTGACATGAGTCAGTGCAGATATAATACCACTCCATCATAAATGGGAATCTTGATTCATCGCCAATATCTTATAGCCTGGGTTCAAATCTGCTACTAATTAGCGAGTCCCTGGCTGGTCAAAGGGTTAATGTGCTCTGACACTAACGGAAAGGTTGAAGGTTTGAGTCCACTAGAGGTGTGTTGTTAGAAGGACCTGGCCACATACTGCCAAAAAATCGGTCACAGAAAACACTATGGAGCACAGTTTGACTCTTGTCACACAGGGTTCCGTGAGTTGGAACTGATTCCAGGGCAACCGGATCAGAGCCAGATGGGGTGCATAGGATGATCAAAAACACTTCTTTGGTTGTTTCAGTAGCCACTTGCATAATGAGCCGCGATGAAATTCTATGGTTAAGTAGAACTAAATCAACATCACATAGTACATTGAATATTTAAAAAGACAAAGGGCTTCATTGTACCTGTAGCTGATTACTGAGTAAGCCATTCCGTTTGCTCTGCATGTAAGCGTTTGCACTGCCACTTTTGGCTGCCCGGATCCTAGCGAGTCTGGCTTTCTGTTGAGGAGGAAAAAATCAAAGTCTGTTAATACTCATGGATTGTATTTCTTAAGTAGCACATACACTCTTGGGTAAGTCCTAATGTCAGCATATATATTTATAAATGTTTGTTAGGTTTTCACATGCAATTATTGATAATTTTTACTACTTTAAGGGACTTACTATAGTATTTCCTGGGAAGGAAGAAGGTTGGACAATCTACTTCAGTAGTGATAATGTCTGGGAACCCCAAGGAGGGGTCACTATGAGTCGGATCCCAGTCCATGGCAGTGAGTTTTTGTTGTTGTTGGTGGTGGTATTTTAGTATTTATCACAGAATCAACTAACTCCCTTTGAACTGGGTTATGCATTTAAGAATTGTAGTTAAAGTCTTTACAGTAAGATCAAGCTATTTGATTATTCCTTCTGTCAATTGAGTTAAGGGGAAAAAGGCAGTATTACTTTACTTATATTTTCACATCCCAATCTGAGCCCTTAATGAAATGAAGACCAGTAACCAGGGAAAGCAACTGTCAAGTCTTCCCTTTCATTTAAACTAATGTTCTTTTTTAAGATTAGTACCTAAGTCCCAGGAACCAATTGACTTTTTTTTTTTTTTTTCCTGCACCATCAAATATAAAATTTTGTTTTTGCAATTATCTTGTACAATTGGCCACTGTCCACTCATAGTGAACAATATGGGCTCTCTACAAAATCCTATTTTCTTTTTTAATCACTATTGGCAAAGGTTCACAGAGACCTGGTTGCACAGTGGTTAAAGCACTCAGCTGCTAACTACAAGGTTGCAGTTCAAACCCACCAGCTGCTCCGTGGAGAAAGATGTGACAGTCTGCTTCCATAAAGATTTACAGCCTTGGAAACTCTATGAGAAGTTCTACTCTATTTCATAGGTTCGCTATAAGTCTGAATTGAGTCTCCAGCAGTGGGGTTGGTGGCACAGACCCACACAACAGTATGCTTATCTGATTTCTATTTCACTCTAAAATTTGTTGAAATAAAGAATACATTAACTTATCCCAAGATATTTAAAGCATTATTACTTTTAAAGAATTTTGCATATAGAGAATGTCCTTCAACTGAGAAGGTTTAGAGTGGTTGTTTAAATTGTTCGCAGGTACAGGGAGACTGCTTCCATGGTATTACTGAGCACATGGGCTGTGGAGGCAGATTTCTAGTATTACATTGTGTTTTATAAGTGCTGCTGTGTATCTGGTTGGACTGTCATGGAAAAATCTAGTCTTCACTTCTTGGAGAGCACTATTTGGGTGACCATGATATATGTCTGACAAGTCTCTAGGTGCATGTAAAGAGGTAATTGGGATAGCTTTGACAAGAATTTTCTTGTAAACTTACCCAATAAATTCTCCTTGCTCCCTTTGTGAACAACCCAAATAAAAAGTCAATTTCAGTCTCTAGCCATAGAATATTATTTTTAATAAGATTTTTTTTTAAAACAACTACATTTTTTTAATAGAGGTGAATACATCCCCCATGAAAAAAATTTAATTGTACAATAGTATGTTTAAGTCAACTAAATCTTTCTTATATCATTGCTGATGTCAGATGGATCTTGGCTCAAAGCAAAGAATACCAGAAAGATGTTTACTTATGTTTTATTGACTATGCAAAGGCATTTGATTGTGTGAATCATAACAAATTATGGGTAACATTGAGAAAAATGGGAATTCCAGAACTCTTAATTGTACTCACGAGGAACCTGTACATAGACCAAGAAGCTGTTGTTTGAATAGAACAAGGGGACACTGCATGGTTCAAAATCAAGAAGGGAGTGCATCAGGGTTGTATACTTTCACTCTACTTATTTAATCTATATGATGAGCAAATAATTCTAGATGCTGGTCTATATGAAGAAGAACATGGCATCAGGATTAGAGGAAGAATCATTAACAACCTACAATACACTGACGGCACAACTCTGCTTGTTGAAAGTTAGGATAACTTGAAGCACTTATTGATGAAGATTAAAGAATACAGTCTGCAGTATGGATTACATCTCAATATAAAGAAAACAAAAATCCTCACAATTGCACCTATAAGCAGCATCACGATAAATAGAGATAAGATTGAAGTTTCCAAAGACTTCACATTGCTTGGTTCTACAACTGATGCCAATGGAAGCAGCAGTCAGAACATCAGACGATGTATAGCACTGGGCAAATCAACTACAAAGGACCTATTGCAAATGCTGAAGAGCAAAGATGTCTCCTTGAGGACTAAGGTGCGCCTGACACAACCCATGGTATTTTCAGTCGCCTCATATGCATGTGAGAGCTGGACAATAAATAAGAAAGACCGAAGAAGAGCTGATGCTTTTGAGTTGTGGTGCTGGTGAAGAATGCTGAGAGTACCATGGACTGCGAAAAGATTTAACAAATCTGTTAAAACAGTCGGAATGCTCATTGGAGGTGAGGATGGCTAGACTTCGTCTCACCTACTTTGGTCATGTTGTCAGAAGGGACCATTCCCTGGAGAAGGATGTGATGCTTGTTAAGGTGGACGATCAACAAAGGAGGGGAAGGCCCTCAACGAGATGGATTGACACAATGGCTGCAGTGATAGGCTCAAGTATAGCAAGGATCATGGAGCTGGCGCAGAACCAGGCAGTGTTTTGTTCTGTTGTGCATAGGGTCACTGAGTTGGAGTCAACTCAACGGCACCTAACAACCACAAGTCTTTCTTAGTTCTAAAGCTGCCCACTCTTACACCTCAGAGCCTACTTAACATTTATAGGCAATCTCGTCAGACATTTTTAAAGGACATTAAAGCAAATATAAATAAACTGAAATGTCATGTCATAATATATATATAATATATATATATAATATATATATATATATATGTTTACTCATTGGCAGAAGTGCTGTTCTGCACTTAGCTGTTTTCATGGATTATATCTTAGAACTCCTTCCATATTTACATGTATAGATCCATCCTATTTAGTTACAGATATGTAATATAACACTCATTTATATATATAAAAAGATATATAGATATAGATATATCTCTTTTTTTTGCTACTACAAGCAGTGCTGCCTGCTTTGAACATCATGGTGAGGTTATCTGCAAGACAAATTGTTGTTTTATTGCTGTTGTTGTTCTTAGGTGCCATGGAATCGTGTCTGACTCTTAGTGACCCTATGCACAGCAGAACGAAACACTGCCTGATCCTGCGCCAGCTCCATGATCCTTACTATATTTGAGTCCATTGTTGCAGCCACCTTGTCAGTCCATATCGTTGAATGCCTTCCCCTTTTTCACTGACCCCTGCACTTTACCAAGCATGACATTCTTCTCCAGGGAATGATCCCTTCTGACAACATGACCAAAGTAGGTGAGATGAAGTCTAGCCATTCTTGCTTCCAAGGAGCATTTCGGCTGCATGCCCTCCAGGACAGATCTGTTAGTTCTTTTAGCAGTCTTTCAGCATTCTTTGCCAGGACCACAACTCTACAGCTTCAACTCTTCTTCAGTCTTCCTTATTCATTGTCCAGCTCTCACATGTACATGAGGTGACTGAAAATATCATGGCTTGTGTCAGGTGCATATTAGTTTTCAAAGAGACATCTTTGCTTCTCAACACTTGAAAGAGGTCCTTTGCAGCTGACTTGCCCAGTGCTATACATCTTCTAATGACCTGACTGCTGCTTCTATTGCGTCAATTGTAGAACCAAGCAATGTGAAGTCTTTGACAACTTCAATCTTTTCTCCATTTATCATGATGCTGCTTATAGGTCCAGTTGTGAGGACTTTTGTTTTCTTTATATTGAGACGTAATCCATACTGCAGGCTGTATTCTTCAATCTTCATCAGTAAGTGTCTCAAGTCATCTTCACTTTTAGCAAGCAAAGTTGTGTCGTCAGCATATCGCAGGTTGTTAATGATTCTTCCTCCAATCTTGACGCCACATTCTTCTTCATATAGTCCAGCTTCTTGGGTTATTTGCTTAGCATATAGATTGAATAAGTATGGGGAAAGGATACAACACTGATGTATTCCCTTCTTGATTATAAACCATGCAGTGTTCCCTTGTTCTGTTCGAATGACAGCCTCCTGGTCAATGTACACATTCCTTATGAGTAAAATTAAGTGTTCTGGAATTCCCATTCTCCTCAATTTGTTATGACCCACACAATTAAATGCCTTTGCATAGTCAATAAAACACAAGTAAACATCTTTCTCGTATTCTTTGCCTTGAGCCTAGATCCATTTTATAGCAGCTATGATATCCCTTGTTCCACATCCTCTTCTGAATCCAGCTTGAACCTCTGGAAGTTCTCTGTCAGTATACTGCTGCAACCATTTTTTAATTATCTTCAGTAAGATGTTACTTGTGTGCAATTTTAATGATATTGTTAGATAATTTTCGCATTCTGTGGGATCACCTTTCTTTGGAATGGGTACAAATATGGATCTCTTCCAGTCAGTTGGCCAGGTAGCTGTCTTCCGAATTTCTTGGCATAACTGAGTGAGTGCCTTCAGTTGGGCATGTGTTTGTTGAAACATCTCAATAGGTCAGTCAATTCCTGGAGCCTTGTTCTTCAGCAGTTCCTTCAGTGCAACTTCAACTTCCTCCTTCAATACCATTGATTCTTGATCATATGCCACCTCCTGAAATGGATGAAGATCTACCAGTTCTTTTTGGTACAGTGACTCTGTGTATTTCTGCCATCTTCTCTTGATGTTTCCTGCATCATTCAATATTTTGCCCATAGAATCTTTCAATATTGCAACTTGAGGCTTTAATTTTTTCCTCAGTTCTTTC
>NW_006921946.1:2414588-2427306 GCF_000298275.1 Orycteropus afer afer
CAAGGCCAAATTTTCCAACTACCGGTGATTCTTCTTTGTTTCTAACTTTTGCATTCCAGTCACCAGTGATAATTAACACATCCTGATTGCATGTTCGGTCAACTTCAGACTGCAGAAGCTGATAAAAATCTTCAATTTCCTCATCTTTGGCTTTGGTAGTTGGTACATAAATATGAATAATAGTTGTATTAACTGGTATTCCTTGTAGGTGTATGGATGTTACTGTCACTGACAGCATTGTACTTCAGGACAGATCTTGAAACATCCTTTATGATGATGAATGCCACACCATTCCTCTTCAAGTGGATCATATGGTTGTCTGAATCAAAACAGTCAAAACCAGTCCATTTCAGCTCATTAATGCCTAGGATATCAATCTCTATGCATTCCATTTCATTTTTGATAACTTCCAATTTTCCTAGATTCATACTTCATACATTTCATGTTCTGATTATTAATGGCTATTTGCCGCTCTTTCTCAGTTTGAGTCATGCCACGCCAGCAAATGGAGGTCTCAAAAGCTTTACCTTATCTATATCATTAAGACCGGTTTTACTCTGATGATGCATCTCTTTCCCATTTGTATTTTGAGAGCCTTGCAACCTAAATGGCTCATCCTCCTGCTCTGTATTGGACAGTGTTTCCGGGCTATTCATGAAGTTGTGCAATAATGTATCAGACAGTGTTTCTCTGCTATTCATAAGGTTTTCCCTGGCCAATTCTTTGAGAAGTAGATGGCCTCTTCCTTCTTCCTAGTCTTTCTCAGTCTGCAAGCCACACAGAAACCTGTGCACCATGAGTAATCCTGCTGGTATTTGAAACACTGACGGAATAGCCTCCAGCCTCACAGCAACACACAAGCCACCACAGTATAACAAACTGACAAATGAGAGGTGGGAAGACCAATAGTTGAAAGTATAATTATCTCCTGTATTAAAGGGTACATGAGTATGTGGTCTAGTGACATGGTTGTTAAAGCATTCAGCTGCTAACCAAAAGGTCAGTGGTTCAAGCTGACCAGCAGCTCCATGGGAGAAAGGTGAGGCAATCTGCTTCTGTAAAGATCGACAGCTTTGGAAACCCCATGGGGGCAGTTCTACTTTGTCCTATAGGGTCACTGTGCATTGGAATCAAGTCTATGGCAGAGAGTCTTTAGTGGGTCCAAAGATCATGTTTATAAGCAAAAGAAAAATAGACAACTTTTACTCTTTGGTAGCAATATGTTTCAATTTCTCAAAACACTGAGATCATACTAGAGAATGAAATTAGAATGCAGAAATTTCAAAGGCTATGCTGCAAACCCAGCAACCTAGACTCAATAAAACAATGGCCAGTGACAAGAACATTGAAAATTACTTACAATTGACCCAATAATTTAGAAATAAGTGATTTACATACGTATCTGGTCCCAGAAAGGAGTTATTGTTAAAGTTTCAGTCCTCAAGTTTCTTTGGTTTCTTGCAACATTCATTACCTTTTTTTGGTTCTTCTTTCACTCTCTTTCCTTCCCTTCTCGCCTCCCTCTTTATTTTTTGGCAACTACTGTGTTTAGTTATATTGCCTACACTATAGCTAGGAGCCCTGGTCGTGCATTGGTTAAAGTACTTGGCTGCTAAAGCATTTGGAAGGTCAGGAGTTCAAACCCACCAGCTGCTCCATGGGAGAGGGATGTCAGTCTGCTCCCTCAAAGATTTCCTTGGAAATCCTATGGAACAGGTCTACTCTTTCCTATAGGGTTGTTATGAGTTGGAGTCTACTTGAAGGCAATGGGTTTGCATTTTTGGAAGCTATAGTTGTTACTATCTCATTTAACTGTCATTATTTTCTCTCCATCTCCAAACATTTAGCAGCAGTATTTGGAAACATTATTTCCATTTGTTAATGACACATATATTAACCAAAAATACTGTCCTGTAGAGGAGAATGATATATATTTCTCACAATAGAAAGCCTACAATGACTCCTATAGGAATTGTTCTAAGCTTAGGAAAAGAGTAGCACTGTTTTAGAGACAGAATAGCCATTTTTGTTAAGTCATGTCTTACTTAGAAAAAGAACCTGCCATCTCAATTTCAATCACGACTTTTCTTTCCCTTTACTACAACACTACATGAGTTAATTGGTTTAATTGGTCTTATGGAGCACACATCAAATGTCTGTTGAGTGCTAGCCTTTATGATCTGTGATTACATTTTTGGTTCCAGTAGGTAATTGAGGGAAATTATTTTACAATGATATTTTAGAAAATTACTTTATTCCTGACCCACTCAGTGTGACAATGTTGGCAGCTCCCGCTGTGTGACTGGGAGGTTAAAAGAAAACCATCCATTGGTAAAAAGAAATATTTCATTTCCTGCCTCCTAGCCCACTAGGAAATATAACTTCTTGGCATAGCAAAGTACCTAAAAATATGAAACTAGAGTTAGGTGTTAGTAAACACTTTGTCTATATGGAAATCAGGGAGGCTTCCATAAATTTATTAAAGTGAAGTTTATATTGTCAGTATACATAAAAATAGCTTTACAGTTATTTTCAAGTTGTTTATCTGTATTTTTATCTCTTTTGGGAAAAAATTGTTTATCTCATAATCACATTCTCCCTTTTCATTTCAATTCTTCATAAGTTTAGCTTTCCTAATTTTCATAAGTTTAGCTTTCCTAATTTTCTAAACTCATTAGTATTTCTCAAAGTTTGTTCCATGAGACTAGTAAGTGTTATGGATAAAACTCAAGCCAACAAAACCAAATGAACAACATCTAGTTCTTTGGTCAAGAAAAGGCTGAGAGATGCTGGGTTATTAAACAGACTTCTATGCTGCTGGATTTCTCACAGTACTTCATATGTGATGTTCACTGTGAAGACGGGAGGGGGAGAGAGGATGCAGCTTTTCTCTAAGTGGACATGGAACCGTTTTATTTTGGAGCATGCGGAGGCTAGCATGAAGTAGAACACAATGGTTTTCCATCAGGTAGATTATTTTTTTCATGAAATCAAATTGCATTATATAAATGCTACCATGTAATATACTTCCGTAATGATACTGCCTCGGAAACCCAAAGAGGGGTCACTATGAGTTGAGTCTGACTCGACAGCAAATAACAACAACAAAATATTTTCTTAGAGTAGGAGCAGAAGCCAGGAAGCCAATCAAAGAATTGATCCATGAGCCAAACATTGTTGTTGTTGTAATGTGCCGTTGAGTCCGCCCCCACTCACAGCGACTTCTCTTTGGGTTTCCAAGGAAGTATCACTACGGAAGTAGGATTGCCCAACCTTTCTTCCGAGGAGTGGCTGGTGGGTTTGAACCGCTAGCCTTCTGGTTAGCAGTCAAGTGCCTTAGGCACTATGCTACCAGAGCTCCTGAGCCAAACACTAATGACATAGTAATTTCCTCAAATGGGTATCCATTTAAATGAGCTATGAGGTAGATTGGGGGGAGTTCTACTCTGTTGGCACATGGGGTCAATATGACAAGTAGATAGCACCTAAAGATAACAACATGTGAGCATCAGTAAGTTGTCTGTAAAATGGTAATAACTTCTTAGCCAGGTGATGGTGAGGATTATAAATAACATGGAAAACACCTGGAAGGTACTAGAAACTTTAGAGAGCATGGTTGATTTTGCTGTTAGTATTATTAAATTATAATTATAATTACTATTATTATGTACTAAACACAGGGAAGCGTTGGGAGCACACACGATTGCATTGTATTATTTGTATTTTGAAGCAGGGTAAGCTCCCTGTTTCAAAATGTCAACCCTACCACCTGCCATTGTCCCAATTTAGCTTATTCTGTCAGATAGATTATACTTCGTAAATCTGTTGAGTGACTGAGTTCATGTATAACTCTATAAAACACTGTTACCAATTGTGGGGCTGGGAGAGGCACGTCACAGTTATATTCACCCACATCTCAATGATTAGTTAAAATTTGTTAAGGATTAATAGAAATGTGGTTAATAATATGTTCTCTTTAAAGGGCTAGGGTGGATAAGGAAAGTAGGAAAAGTACTTGGGAGGAGAAGAGCCTAGAAAATGGAAAGGATTCTGAGCGTGGGGATGGGAATGTTCTCAAACACATATTGGGGCTATTTCATGCTTTTACTTGAGGCTGGAGTTGGCAATGAGACTAAACACTGAAAAATCTGGTTTATAAAAGTATTTTGTAATAGTACTTGAATCGACTTGGTGGCAGCAACTAACTACAACAACTATATTACTTCTTATCAGCTTGACTGATGATGTTTTTATTGAATGAACTGCTTGCTTGACTGAATCAGCTGGTTGTTTTTGCCTAACTTCAGTATTTTTCTATCACCCAGCCCCAGATATCTCTAAACTATCTTAGCCTAATTGATGTGTATTCTGATTTAAAACAATCTCTTGGAATGGAAAATATTCTTTGGTAACTTATTTATTCTACCTCTACTGTTCTTTCATAGATGATTATGTTCAGTTTATTGGTCACAGATTATTTACTGGACACATTAAATTAGGTTATTACATTCAGTTTTATTAAGCAAGTTTTTCTAGTAGTCATGATATGCCACATTTATTGCATTTTAACAGAAACTTCAAATGTACCAGATATTTTAAATCCCAGGATTGAGCAGAGCCACTCTGCAGTGCGGTGACTAGGGTTGGTGTCACTCAACGTAGTAACTCATGGTATTACCCCCCACCCCTTGCCTCATGGGTATAGCTGACCCTCCCTGCCCTACCACCGACTTCTACCTGCCCTCCCACCCCTTCCACCAGGGCTAAGTCTGAACTACTGGGTTCCACCCCTCCCAGGCCCTTCTCCCCCAGCTCCCCACAGCTCGTTCCCTCTCCCATTGGCCAAGGCGGAAACACTCCTTTCTGCCCAATGGTGGGTGCCATGGACCACCTGCCAGCACCCAACTGGTGGGTGAAGGGAGTGGTGGTGGTGGTGGTGGTGGTGGTGGTGATGAGTTACCACACCGGGTGATGGGTGATGTGACACTAACCCTAGTGACAGCATTGCTTTGGTGGCCCCTCCTCCTACAGCACCAGCCTGCCTGCCGCTATGCCAGCAGACCTGGAACCATTTTGGTCTTACCTCCTCTGACAGTATCAGGGTGTGTGGCCCTCTGCACCCCCACTTAGTGACACCACTGCTGCTGAGTAGTGCATGAAAATCCCTGGTGGCAGAGCCAGTTGTGGCTGAGATCCTGCCAGCTCTTCTTGCTAAGTTGTGTATCCTGCATGAAACTGCAACTGTCCACTTGTTATTAGGTGCCATGGAGTCAATTTTCATTCATAGCTACCTCAGGTGACTGAGTAGAGCTGTACTCACATGGTGTTCTAGGCTGTAATCTTTATAGGGGCAGATCACTAGATCTTTCTCCCAAGGATCCACTGGGTGAGTTTGAACCAGCGACCTTTTGGTTAGCAGCCTTGCACTTATCTGTTGCACCACTGGGGAGACTGCCCATTGGGTGCCTTTTTCTAACTCTCTCAGCTCATTGGATGATCAGTTTTTTATATATTCCCATTAACTAAACTATAATGACTCTTTCCTACAATAAGTGGACTACTTGTCAGAAAGTGAAGGTCCATGAAACAAGCAGCTACAAAGCTGAAAGACTGATTTTTTGCTGAAAGATGAGGATCTCTGACAATGGCCATGAATGAATTCTCTCTACAATATGCTGCATAACCGTCCAGTACATGAACTTCATAACACACCAGTTTTCACACATCTGAATAACTTTCACTTTCCAAAGAATTAGCTTTATGAGACTTTATAGTTGATTAAGGAGGCAGCTGGTGTTCAAAAGCATATTTAAAATCCTGTTTTAGAACTTACCTACAAAGTCATGTATGAACTACATCAAAGTCTCTCATACTATTTTATACTCATCCCCTATTACCCAGATTATGCATCCACTTGAGATATTTATTATGCATGGCTTTGGGATATTTTTAAAACATGAATCTTTCCTTAAAGGAAAAAGATAGAGTGACCTTGAAGAATATTTGAAATATTGAATCATAAACCTTGAGGAAATTACAAAAAATATTTCTAAAATTAATTCTAACCCACAAAGGCATTGGCTCCCAAGGTGACTATTTTGCCAGAAAATGGGGGCAGTGTGCTAATGGAGCAGCCTATTGTAGTGTTTGATCAGGTGAACCTGGGAGGTAGACTGGCTTGGATTGAATAGTGGCTTTCCTACTTAGTAGGTAGGTAGTCTTAGAATCACTCAGTTCCGAGCGCCTTAGGATTCTTATCTATAAAATGGGAATAATAATGTATCTTAGTTCTCCAGTGTTGCTAAAACAGAAATAGCACAAGTGCATGGTTTTAACAAACAGAAATTTATTCTTTTACAGTTTAGGAGGCTAGAAGTCTGAACTCAGCATGCTGGATTCTAGGGCTGAGTGGAGGCTGCTAGGCCTTGGGCTTCAGACCTGCCTTCCAGGCCCAATGGAGCAAGCTGGAGGCCTCCCCTGACTCATGCAGGTGCTGGCTGCTGACGAATCTAAGATTGGCACTTAAAAGGGCAGATTGTTGGCTCACAGGCTGCAAAGGCAACAATCCCAAGATTGGCGGAAACATAGCAGGCCACTGATTGAAGTTCAGGAACTGGAGATGAAGACTGAACACAATGCAGGATCCTTTCTATATACACTGGGAGCAGGGCACACCCCAAAGGAAACTCTCCTTCAACTGATTAAACTGCTCATAGCAGATTCCACCATGGAGGTGGTTACACCACATCCAATCTCATCATGAGGAATAACTGCATCCAGCTGCCAAGCTGTCAAAATCATGGCCCAGGCAAATTGACATACAACCTTAACTATCACATAATAATTGTTCAATAATTTCCACAGTCTGTGGGATCACCTTTCTTAGGAATGGGTACAAATATGGATCTTTTCCAGTCAGTTGGCCAGATAGTTGTCTTCCACACTTGGCATAGCTGAGTGAGTACCTGTAGCACAGCTTCCGTTTGTTGAAACATCTCAGTGAGTATTCCATCAATTCCTAGAGCCTTCTTCTTTGCTAAGTCCGTCAGTGCAGCTTCAACTTCTTCCGCCAGTACCATTAGTTCTTAATCATATGCCACCTCCTGAAATGGAGAAACATCAACCAATTCTTTCTGGTACAGTGACTCTGTGTATTCCTTCCATCTTTTGATGTGTCCTGCATCATTCAATATTTTGCCCATAGAATCTTTCAATATTGCAACTCGAGACTTAATTTTTTTCTTCAGTTCTTTCAGCTTGAGAAATGCCAAGCATGTTCTTCCTTTTTGGTTTTCTAACTACAAGTCTTTGCACATATCATTATAATAACTGACTTTGTCTTCTTGAGCTGCTCTTTGAAATCTTCTGTTCAGCTCTTTTATTTTGTCATTTCTTCCATTTGTTTTAGCTACTCTCTGTTCTGGGAGCTCTGGTATCACAGTGCCTAAGGCACTTGACTACTAACCAGAAAGCTGGGAGTTCAAACCCACCAGCCACTCCTTGGAAGGAAGGTTGGGCAATCCACTTCCGTAGTGATACCACCTCAGAAACCCAAGGAGGGGTCTCTATGAGTCGAGTCTGACTCGATGGCACATAACAACAACAACAGCAACTCTCTGTTCAGGGGCAAGTTTCAGAGTCTCTTCTGACATCCGTTTTCGTCTTTTCTTCTTTTCTTGTCACTTTTAATGACCATTTGCTTTCTTCATGGGTGATGTTCTTGATGTCATCCCACAATTCATCTGGTTTTTAGTCACTGGTATGCAATACGACTACTCTATTCTTTAGACAGTCCCTAAATTCAAGAGGAATATAATCAAGGTCATATTTTGGCTCTGGTGGACTTGTTTTCATTGTCTTCAGCTTCAGTTTGTACTTGCACATGAGCAAATAATGGCCTGTTTAAAGTCAGCTCCTGGCCTTGTTTTGGCTGAGGATATTGAGATTCTCCATTGCCTCTTTCCACAGATGTAGTCAATCTGAGTCCTGTGTACTCCATCTGGTGAAGTCCATGTGTATAGCCAACATTTGTGTTCTTGGAAAAAGGTATTTGCAATGAATAAATCATTGGTTTTGCAAAATTCTGCCATGTGGTCTCCAGAGTTGTTTCTATTACCAAGGCCATATTTTCCAATTACTGGTGATTCTTCTTTGTTTCCAACTTTTGCATTCCAATCACCAGTAATTACACATCGTGATTGAATGTTTGGTCAATTTCAGACTGCAGAAGTTGGTAAAAATCTTCAATTTTCTCATCTTTGGCTTTGGTGGTTGGTGTGTAAATTTGAATAATAGTAGTATTAACTGGTCTTCCTTGTAGGTGTATGGATATTATCCTATCATTGACAGCATTGTACTTCAGGATAGATCTTGAAACAGTCTTTATGAAGATGAATGCCACACCATTCCTCTTCAATTTGTCATTCCCAGCATAGTAGATCATATGGTTGTCTGATTCAAAATGGCCAAAACCAGTCCATTTCAGCTCACTGTTGCCTAGGATATTGATCTTTATGTGTTCCATTTCATCTTTGACAACTTCAAATTTTCCTAGATTCATACTTCATACATTCTATATTCAGATTATAAATGGGTGTTTGCAGCTGTTTCTTCCCATTTTGAGTTATACCACATCAGCAAATGGAAGATTTTTGAAGCTACACTCCATCCACATCATTGAGATAGGGTCTACTCTGAGGAGCAAGCTCTTCCCTTGTCTTATTTTGAGTGCCTTCCAATCTGAGGGGCTCATCTTCCGGCACTATATTGGTCAGTGTTTCAGGGCTATTCATAAAGCTTTCCAGTAATATATCAGATGGTGTTTCACTGCTATTCATGATGTTTTCACTGGCCAATTCTTTGAGAAGTGGGTTGCCTCTTCCTTCTTCTCAGTCTGTCTTAGTCTAGAAGCTCTGCTGAAACTTGTCCATCATGGGTGACCCTGCTTATATTTGAAATACCAGTCACATAGCCTTCACCCTTATAGCAACAGGCAAGCCACCACAGTACAAAAAAACTGACAGACAAGTGGTGGTCTTTGAAATTAGACATGGCCATACTAGGAGCTCTGGTAGCATAATGGCAAAAGCACTTGGCTGCTAACCAGAAGGCTGTGGTTCAAACCCACCAGCCACTCCTCGGAAGGAAGGTTGGGCAATCCTACTTCCGTAGTGATACTGCCTCGGAAACCCAAGGAGGGGTCACTATGAGTCAGGGCCGACGCGACGGCACATAACAACAACAACATATATGACTTGCTCTGGTCAATGCAACAGAGATGGATATGACTCCACATCTAGGAGGAAGCTTCAGTGTCATTTTATCCCTCCTTGAGTGATTATAGAAGTATCTTGTCAAGATGTGCTTCCACTGTTGGGCTTGTGGTATGTTTGAAAAATGTTTCTTGTAATTTTAAGCCACTGAGAGGTTAAGTTTCTGTTTACTGTAGTATAACTCACCTTGTCCTTGCTGACACAACTATTGAATAAGTTAGAAACATAAAATACCCAGTAAGGGATTGTAAAGCTCATTATAAAAAGTAGGAGATGCTAAAACCTGGCTGTAAAGAGCTGAATACAGACCTTCTGTGCCCTCCGTTTGTCTGCTCGTTGATTCTGGTGGTAGATCCGACTGAAGTTGGAAACAATCACTGGAACAGGTAGTGCAATAACCAGGACCCCACTCAGTGAACAGATGGAACCAAAAATCTTCCCTGCTATGGTTTTGGGCACCATGTCACCATATCTGGATTAGAGAGAGAAAAAGATATTGTTTTAAATCACGGAAAGACATTTCTACCTGTTACAAGTAGTTTTTTTTTGCTGTCAGTCAACTAAGTTTTTGATTATATCTACTTCTGTTTCCATGAAGGCAATATACATGATCTCAGGCTTTCATAAACTGGAAGTTACAACTATCTGAATAGAAAATCTGTTTTTCACCCTTGCAGAAATTGATTCTAACATTTAGAAATCTTTGATTGGAAAATATTTTAAGCAACATGGCTTAGTGATAGTGCTTCAGTTTGTACTTTGTATAATACGGCATAGCTCTTGATATTTATTTGATCGTCAATATTTCCTTGCTGAATTTTACACTCCAGATAACACACGTTTCACTTAATTTTTTTAAACATTGGATTTGCTATGAAATTTAAGAGGAAAGAGTAGTACATCACATTCCTTTCAAGAGCTATAATCACTTATAGAAGAAACTTTCAAGGTCTCCATGAACCTGTACTGGTGAAACCCAGTGGCCATTTCTCCATGTTAATCTTACTCTCATCTCTATGTGACATAGTTGTCAGCTCTGTCACTGAAACATTCCCTGCTCTTGGCTTCTCTATCAGCAAATTCCCTTGGTGGTCTGACTAGTTCATTGACTACTTCCTCTCTGTCTTCTGGGCTGGCTCCTTTCCCTTGTTTGATTTTGAAATCTTGGAGTATTTCAAGGCTGAGGCTTGAGTCCTCCTTTCTTCATACAAACCCTGTCCTTCTGTGATTCCACATCATCCTATAGCTTTAAAGCAATCTAGATGCTAATGAAGAAGCTCCAATGGCACTGTGTTTAAATCAGTGGGCTGTTCACCAAAGGTTGGCAGTTTGAACCCTCCAGTCCCTCTGTGGGAGTGTTCTGGTTACCTAGTGCTGCTCTGAGGAGAAGTATACCACAAATGGAATGGCTTTAACAAACAGGAGTTTATTCTTACAATTTGGAGGCTTTAAGTCCAAGTTCAAAGTGCCAGGCTCTAGGGGCTGGGTGAAAGCCCCTCAACCTTGGGGTCCAGCTCTGCCTCCTGCTCCTGGCCCACTGGAGCTAGAGGCATTTCTTCACTCAGATAGCCACTGGCTGGTGAAGCTGAAAAGCCCCAAGTTTGATAAGTAAAAAGGCACTGTCCCGATATTACCAAACCACATGGCAGGCCATTAACTTAAGTCCATTAAGTCCCAAGGTTGGCAGAGCATAGCAGGCTGCTGAGCAACGACACGGCTACATGCAGGGTCCAAGCGTGCCATAGGCTAGAGACCATTGTCAAAGCTTCTGCTTATACACAGGAAGCAGACCACATACCCAAAGGCAGCTACCCAGCTGCTCCCAGGAGATTCCACCATGGAGTTGATTACCAGTCTCCTAATGGGGATTAACTACCACCAGCTGCCCAGCCACTCAACCAGGCCTAGCCAAGTTGACATACAAACATAACCATCACAGGGAGAAAGATGAGGCAGTCTGCTTCTGTAAAGATATACAGCCTTGGAAACCCTATGCGGCAGTTCTACTCTCTACTGTAGGATTGCTAGGAATCACAATTGACTCCATGCAGTGGGTTTGGTTTGGTTTATATGCTGACGACTCCCTGAGTTATATTAACAGTCCTGATGTGTCCCCCGAAAGTTACTCATATTTCCTGTAATATTTTGTGATTATCCCTACACTGGACGTCTAAGAGGCAATTAAAAAAACGGAACTCTTAATTTACTTGTCCCTCATCTCTTCCCAAACTTTTTCCTCCAACAGGCAGCCACCTCTAAATAAGTGGGACTACCCACCACACAGTTGCTCAGGGTCTCTGCCTGTAGTCTAGCCACTGGGGAAACTAAATCAGAATGTGAAGACTATATTAATGAGAAAACAGTCAAATGTAACGGAACTTAGAATGTAAGTGAAAAAGGTATGACTTTCTTACCATAGGGATAGTTGAGTAGGATTGGAAAGTTAACTTCTTTTTCTAAAATGCTGTATGTGCATGAGCCAGTTTCTATCCACCATGGTTCATGTCAATGCATGGCCATATATTATAAACATCTTTTTTCTCTTTACACTGAATGCACAGTAGCCATTGGAGAAGATTAAAACACATGCACATGTGTGCACACATAGACACCCCCCAAAAAAGCACAGCTTTAAAAACAGAAAGTGATTTGATTTTTAAGATTTAGAGAGGGTTTCTCAAAAGGAAAAGTAAATAAAAATTCAATTATTTGATTGCAATGGTTAGAGAGGGCAGGAAATGAGTTCATATCATTAAAATAAATCTTGAATAGTTAAATAAATACCTCATATAGTTTTTCTTCTTTCTATCAGGTTTTTAAAAACGTATGCTTTTTGTATTGTAGTGCCACTATGTCACGGAGTAGACAATGTCAGCACACTTACTAGAGAAAAACTAAGGCCACACTGCATGGTAGGGATGCAACACTCAGTAAGAGTACAGAAGACCAAAGACCTCTGAGCTCCGGGAGAAGGCAGGAGTTGGGGAGTCATGTACACAGAAAGCCAAGGCCTAAAGCAAAGAGGAGGAAGACAGATTCAGGGCACTCTGCAAAAGGGACCTTGGCCACGTCAATAAAACATCTGTTATCTTTTTCCTCTTGGGTGGAGAGACAAAGTTTCCCCGTGTTCCAACCAGTTAGGATGGGTCTGCTATGAGGACGAAGCAAAGGGTGATGGCGAAAGAGCAGAACAAGCATTTGTGCTCAGATAGCCCAGGTTTTCCTGGGACGAGTCACGGAAGGGCGGCCTGAGACCCCGGCTGACTGCTCAGGAGCACAACCTACTTCCTTCCCCACCCCTAGCCATTGAGCCGACTGTGACTCACGACAACCCCACGTGGGTCAGAACACAACTCGGCTCCACAGGGCTTTCCAGGGCTGGTTTTTGGAAGGGAGTCGTCAGTCTTTTCTTCTGAAGCACCCCCGAATGGACTTGAACCTCCAAC
>NW_006921946.1:2427561-2428929 GCF_000298275.1 Orycteropus afer afer
TTTTTCCTGCTCCCCTTACCTTTTCAGTAAGTATTAGTTCGCTGTTGATATTTGTAATATTTTAAGCATATAACATGAGTTTGAATATATTGGAAAATGTACAGTGTGATTTGCATCTGGTCTTACATTGTCCATTTTTGTGTCTCTTCTCATTTAGGGATGACCACAAAAATGGAAATGGAAATTTTATCTACAAACTTGGAATTGGGAACCAAATCTGCTGGGAATGAGAAATATCTCTCTGGCAAGACCAGCTGCTCTCTTTTGTTAAACAAAAGACATTTAAACTAGCATAGAAGCTCATATCAAGGAGTACAATAGCATTATATACTTAAGTAATCCTATTTTCTGAAACTTGGTGGAAGCCAGCTTCAGAACAGAAAGTTATGTAATGCAAAGTAACACTAAGAGTGGCTGAATTATCATTTAAAGTTTAAGTGTTGCCTACAGTAATGCCATCCTTTAATGATTATTTCTACCGTGGGCAACTTGTTACTGTTTGATATTTTATTATTTATATTCCACATAAAAACATCTTCTGCTTTTCTGAACTCTTACTCTTAAATTTATACTAAGCCATGCACTATTACATGTTCCATTTTTTCTTTTCTTCAGAATTGTATATTATTTCTCCAGTCTTCCAAAACCAATTCCCAAAAAGAATTACCTTAAAACATTGCATAGATGTGGCTTTATTTCCATGCTTACTTTTTTCCCCATAATATTTAATAAAATTGATGAAAAATACTACTTGGAGCCCAAAAGGTCAATTACAGTAATTACAGAATTCTTGAAAAATGCAGAAGAAAACAGGGGAGATGGTAGCATAATATAAGCACCACGAGTTTTACAGGTTTGTAACAGAAACGAGCAGACTGGAGCCTTGTCAGGTGATGGCAGTTTCCCCATGTTTCTTCTTTTACTGTGTCCTGCTTCATCTAAGTTTTCCCTCTTGCCTCCGTTCACCATGTTGTTAGTGGAATCACCTAGCTCTCCTTCTGCCCCGTGTTCACCCTGACCATCTGCCAATCCTGACAATTACTGCTCCCCTTTCTCTTCTCATCAGTTAAAATGGTACAGAATGGAGGTCCCATTCACATAAAAATGTTCATTTTAAATATAAGCATATTACACAAATATTCTTGGTAAGCATTATATCTTTTGCCACATGTTGAAGATCACATTGGGCACAGCATCCGTTCTTTAGAAGAATGTTGATCCTTGGTTCTTGCAGATTGTAATCTCAAATATGTCAAAATTTCATGCAAAATCTTTGTAGGCTGGCATGCACTCTATTTTCTTAATGTCAAAATAGTGGTTAAATCTGGTTAATTAAGACAAACAACTAGATGAAGACAATAGGTCTCA
>NW_006921946.1:2429304-2430647 GCF_000298275.1 Orycteropus afer afer
CAATCTTGAAGGTAAAAGAGATGTTCGTACAACAGGAAGAAATATTGATTTTAAAACAAACCTCAATGCTTACTGTAATTTAATCTCTCTCCCTCTCTCTCTTTCTTTAAATGAAAAAGTCTTAAATTGCTAGGTCTAAGAATCAGTTGAATAGATCCTGAGCAGCTGCACAGAAATCTAAAAGCATTCTGTCCATTGTATGGTGCAGGTGTTGGCTCAAGAAAGACTTTATTTCAAAACTTCAATAGTTAAAAACAAAACTTAATATGCGATGTGAATCAATATTTGAAGGTGTAGACATTTGAAAAAAGTTAGATGAAAGTAAGTGAATGTGAATAACATTCTGGAGAAAACCATTAACTGATTGTGTGTGTTTTAATGATTGATTTTGCATTTAAATTTTCCTCATAGACTTGAGTGCTGGTCAGAGAAGCTGAAGAAACAGTTTCTTCTGACCTGGAAGCTGGATCACTCCTCAAGTACTAATTTTACCCCTTATTAGGATTTCAGACATGATGTTATTCATGAATTTTCTGCCTTAAGCTTGGTATTCTTGAAGGATCGTAGTCTGATAATTTTTATAGTGCCACGATGTTTGCAAATGGCAAACAACTTTTGTTTGAGTGTTTCCCTATAACGCTTGTTTGTGGACAGCACTTGCTTGCCAAGTGGGTCCTGGTATTACCTGACAATAGTCAGATCGCTCTCTGACATTTTAAAATCAATATTTGTCTAAAAATCTGGTTTGATGCTGCCTCCATTCCTCTATTTTCCCTATCACTAGACTATCCTGGCTTTGCTGGAAAGCTTGAGAGTTTGTTCACACTATCTCACATAATACTTATTTACAGTACTCTGTTCTTGGTTGTCTCTTTAAATATAAACCAGTTTATGAGCTACTACTCTTGTAAGCTACTCCCTGTCTCTCAGTTCGCCATACTGTGGTGGCTTGAAGAACGCTGTAAGGCTGGAAGCTATGCCACTGATGTTTCAAGTGCCAGCAGACAGGTGGACCGGTGTCAGGGAAGCCTCCAGACTAAGACAGACAAGGATAAAAGCCTTGATAATCTACTTACAAAAACTAGGCACAACACCTGCACTATACAATGGATCAGAGCAAAGTATTGTCCATTATAGTTCTGGATGGTGAACCCCAAAAGTTCAAAGGCATTCAAAATACTCCAAATTGGTTACAGCGATGGAGTCCAGTGTAGCAATGATCATGAAGATGAAGAAAGACTGAGCAACTTTTCATTATATTCCATTAAGGCTGCCCTAACTCAGAGTCAGCGGAAGCTAACAACATCAATTCTGTTATGAGTGTGTGTATATATACAGTTTAT
>NW_006921946.1:2435772-2437602 GCF_000298275.1 Orycteropus afer afer
TGGTAAACTGTGGTCAATGTCATGAGACAAAGTATATGTGAACTGCTGTATGGAAAGTGAATTTGCTCTGTAAATCTTCACCCAAATCACAAAAAAAAAAAAAAAATTCTCACCAATTTGAATGAATGCTGGGTGCTTGTTCTGCGAATCTCAATGATTGCTGAGTCCCTTGTATCCTATTTTTTTTGAGGCTGCTAATCTTAGAGAAGACATTAGCAACTCTCTGAAAATTCCTTTGTTGGTGATCCATTTTTATTAACAAAGTCCTCTCTGGTTATACGCTAGGAGTATATGCATCAAGCAATCAAAACCCATTGCCATCTAGTTGATTCTGACTCATTGCAACCCCCATTGGATTTCTAAGTCTGTAAATCTTTATGGGAGTAGATTTTTTCTTTTTTCTTTTTTCTTTTTGAGGAGGAGCTAGTGGGTTTGAATCTCTGATCTTCAGGTTAGCAGCCAAATGCCCTACTCACTATACACCAGAGCTCCTTTTCAAGCAAATCAAGGGCCTAACAAATAACTTGTCACTTGCACTATGGGCTGAGAGCACCACCTTCACTGTGATGCATGACTCAATTTTGTATTCCGAGGGGTTTCATCTTTAGCACAGTCGATGCTGCCATCACACTCAGGGCTTTCTTCAGTTATTTGCTGCTGCTGCTGCTGTCTCTTCCATCCTTTGAAAGGTTGCTCTGCGGGATGGAGCTGCCTATTGTGCGTGGTTTCACGTCACTGCCACTGCCCCACAGCCTGTCACCCGTGGAGTCAAATCTCTATGTCATTTTGACAGTTCCATTCATAACTGTTTTCTTATAACCAACCACCTCTTTCGCTTGCTGATGCCACTGAAATTGTGAAACTGTTCAGTGCTTGCCAGCCACTCAAAGACTCTTAAGTGCTTTTGCCATGAGAAGGAGAAGGTGGTTGCCAGATTCATGCCCACTGAGCAGCTGGAGGAGACTGTCAGGCAGCTTACAGCAAAATATGGAGGCATTTATTGAGAATGTTTTCACTTTTTATACCTGAGTTTACAGTCTAAAACCTATTGGTTATTATAGACCCCATGACACCTCTAAGATGTCTTTAAGTATTTACCTGTTTTATTTTGGATGGTACATTCTAAATTACTTAATTATCCAGTGAAGACAACACATTTTTTGTTGCTAATTCAGACCAGGAGGGTCTGGTTTGGTTTAGTTTGACTTTTTGAGCAATACAGAGAAAAAATGCAAAAAACAAAATTAACGAAACAAAACAAACAAACAAAAAACCCTCTAATTGTACCAGAGATAGTTGTATTGTTGAGTGCTGTCAAGTCAATTCTGAGTCATAGCAACCCAATGAGATGGAGTAAAACTGCCCCATAGGGTTTTCTACGGCAGTAATCTTCATGGAAGCACAGTGCCATGTCTTTGTATTGTGGAGCCACTGGGTGGGTTTCAACTCCCAAATTTTGGTTAGCAGCCATGTGCTAAACCACTGAGCCACTATGGCTCCTTACCAGAGATAGAGACTTGGCTGTTTGGGCAAAGAATTAGACTGTTTGGGCAGCAACCCTGTGTGACTAATATGATGGTATAGCAAATACAAGTCGTGTCCCTTCTGGCAGACCTGGCCACACCCACACTATTCCTACTCCCAAATACCACTACATGATCCAATAGCAATCCCACGACCAGCTGGAGCCCCTCACTCAGGTGACGGTCCTAGGCCAGGCCTGGGCTCAGCATGTTCTGTCCTGGAGACTTGGGTCCAGTGTGGAATTAGCTACCACGGAGCAGTTTCTTTCTGGTTTTCAATCAGGCTGCTTGCCTCCCTGCCTTGTTC
>NW_006921946.1:2438657-2440755 GCF_000298275.1 Orycteropus afer afer
AGGTAATGGAGTTGCTGAGAAGCCAAACAAAGGTTTGGAAATTAATCCAGAAGTTGGGAGCAGCTGGACTCTGAGCCCAAGGGTGGAGTCCCATGATAAAAAAACGACAAAAAAGAAAGGCTCCTTTCCAGGCCTTCAGGGAAGAAGCTGGAGCCAAGGAGGGTCAGCTGCTACAGCGGAGATCCAAAGATGGAAATAGCCTGGCTCCTCCCCTAGCCCCCTTCCAACCTCCTACCAAGCTCCCCACTGGCGAACTGGCAGAAAAGCAGCTGATAAACCAGAAAATGCAGCCTGATGACATCTCCATAGCTAGTTAGAGGGATTACCAAAATGGAACCCAAGGGCTTTTTTCCCCTAAAGCTGTACTCTGTCCACTTCAATGCCACTCACTACTAAGATCCATTCTGTCTCCAAGATGTTAGGAACCGAATGCAGAGCTTTATTTTGTCAACGGGCCCCTGTCTTCCCCTAAAAGCAGCCAATTAAATGTTATGAACATTAAGGTCCCAGTAGTGAGACTGTTAGGACCTCTCCAGGTAGCAGCCCATGTGCCATGTTTTTTTCTTTTTTTCCCCTACATACCACAGGTAAATCAGCCTTTCTACCTTCAGGAGTAAGAGAAGTTTGGATCTTTTTCTAAAGCATGCTGGAGGCTTTTCAGTTTCTGTCAAGAATGTGCCTTGGAATCTCTTGTAAATGAGAATGAGTAAAAGAACTGAAATAACTGTTTTGACAGAGTGAGGTAAAAAAATGCTAAACGTGAAGCAACATTATAAAGATGTCCAATTAGACCTGATGATTGTAAAATGTTCTCTCTGTGTGAAATGGGCACCATGAGTAAGAAAACCTGGTCCCTGGCGCTTCCAAGATGCACTGTGACTAAGTACCCCCAAGAGGTTCTTAATTAGAATAAATCATTTCAGAGTTGCTTCCTTGAACAGATCACTGAAAATGCCATTAGTAATCAATGAAAAATTTAAGGTCCCATTTTAAGGGCAGGTGACTGTGTGTAAAGCCAAGTTGCCTTTAATAATGAACAGAGTTCCACTCACGAGCCTCTGTTGCAGGAGTTCTTGTTTTTGTTGTTGTTTTTTTTATTATGGTAGTGAAAATGGAACATCTATAGCTAAACATGTCAGAGCTTGGCTGTTAGTTATAAATTTAAATAAAGAAAAAAATATTCTTATGCGTAAAAGAGAATACAAGATTGTGGATGAAGGTTCTGGCAATAAAATGAAAATATACGATGTGTGCTTTAAATTAAAAACAAGAAAGAACATAGTGGTTCCATTATACTCGTCATTAACATAAGTAGCTAGAATACTGTTTTAAAATTTGTTTGACAATTTGAAGCATCTGCTACTAATGAGAGTTTATGATAATGGTTTATTTACAGTGGTAGGGTAAAGTCTGCTGGGGCTCTTTCTCCCTCTCAATGCGGTGTCTTACCCTCTGATGGCAGTCGCTATGTGATCATTGATGGCTGATTTTCACAGTGGGAAACGAAGCTCAAAATTGAAAAAGCAGAAAGATGCTACTTAAAACATTTGCTAGTGTTTTTATATGTACAAATAAAACTGTCTGCTTAGATAAAAGTACTTAAACTAGTGATATCCATACATAAAAAAGGAAAAGTAAGTTAAAGCAAGTGATGAAAGCTGAAAGCAAATATCCTTTTAAAATACATTTTTTTCCTGCCCTTTGGCCTCTTTTCCTTTTTCCTCAAAAAATATATCTAGTTCTTGAGTATGGGTAGGTCCATGAGTGGTTTGTGCTCAACTAACCATTCCTAAACGTCTGCAGCCGACCTCACCTAGAGGTACCTTGGAAGGAAGGCCTGGCAATCTACTTCCATAGAGATTATAGCCAAGAAAAACTGATGCAGCAGCTCTATTCTGTAACACATGGGGTTGCCATGATAGGACTTTTTTGTTTGTTTGTTTTTGTTTGTTTTACACTCAGTGGGGTAGTTTGAAGAAGGTAATACATTGAATACTTGGCTCTTCTCTTTTGAAAGATTTTACAGTTAAAGGAAGGAAGTTAGAGAAACAAAGAAATGATTGAATTCTTATTATCTCAGATTTCTGACTATTTACTA
>NW_006921946.1:2441860-2442841 GCF_000298275.1 Orycteropus afer afer
AGGAAAGATTTGAATTGAATCTAAAAGGATGAGAAGGAGTTAGTCAGGCAATAAAGTCAGGCAATAAAGGGATGTATTAGGATTCCAGGCAACCGGTAGTGGCAGGGATAGTCATATTGTCTTATGTCTATGAGGACTGAGATGACGTCCTGACATTCCATGTCTCTTAAGCATTTCCAGTTACTTAAATTCCATAACTAGAGATTAATTCTTCTGAAGAATTTTTGTCTTTGCTAAAATACAATTATTCCTGAGAGTGGGAATACATTAAGCCTTTGAACAAAATGTGCACAGGCAGTCTCCCGGTTATGAATAAGATCTGTTCCTTACTGTGTCTTTGAGAATTGGTAAGCCAGAACAGATGTAGTAAGGTTCTTGTTCAGCATTAGTTTAGAGCAAGATAGGAGCCCTGGTGGCTCAGTGGTTAAAGAGCTCAGCTGGTAACTGAAAGTTTGGTGGTTCAAATCCAACAGCCACTTCACAGGAGAAAGATGTAGCATTCTGCTTCTGTAAAGATTCACAGCCTTGGAAACCCTATGGGGCAGTTCCACTCTGTCGTACAGGGTTGCTATGAGTCAGAACTCCACAGCAGTGGGTTTGGATTAGTGCAAGAAAAGGCTCAACACCTTTTCAATGACTTAAAATTTGCTTGTGCAGCAAGTAAAGCCAATTGTGAAGAAAAATTTGTCCAGAGTAAGGGTTGGTTCAATTGTTTCAAAGTCAGAGCAAGTTTAAATAATATTAAAGGGCAAAGAGGAGTTGTCCTTAAATCAGACATACATAACCTGGGGACGGCCTGGTATCTTTTGGGGATTGAATTTATATATCAAATTACTTCTTGAAGGCGAGTTTTAATGGGGAGAGCTAGGAGAGAAGTGACATCCAGAAAAGGGAAAGGATGCAGAAACGAAGACTGGGACACTGAAATCCAGACTTAGACTACTTAAAAGTTTTACCCATGGCTGGTTGGGCTTAGAAAAC
>NW_006921946.1:2446807-2449746 GCF_000298275.1 Orycteropus afer afer
CTGAGGTAGATACACTCCTTGGAGAGAACAATCATTGAGAAAGAAGTGTTGTGTATTCACAGGGAGACAGCTTAGGGGGCAGGAGTCCATGGAGGGATGGACACTGGGAAGAGGCAACTATGGGGAGGAAGTGGGAGGGAAGCTGTTGCATTGTGGTAAACTGTGGTCAATGTCATGAGAGAAAGTATATGTAAACTGCTATATAGAAAGTGAATTTGCTCTGTAAATCTTCACCCAAATCACAATAATAATAAAAAGAAAATGTAGGCTTAAGAAAAAAAAAGAATTTCCTCATGTTGTGTGTGCTGTTGTTTTAACAGCCTCTCAATTTTCCTACTCAAAGTGAAAGGTAACTTTTAAGAACCAAATTCTGGTAAGTGACTAAGAATAAAGTTAACGAGCTTGTTTTAGAGCTTTTGTATGCACAACCTTAATGTCTTCTTCTGAGACCTGGATCATCTCGCTTTTCATGAAGTAGTGGATGCAAGTAAGAACAATCAGCAACTAAAGGTTATTAACTGTAGGTAAAGGATAAGGGGAGCAATGTTTTCTATTTTCTTTCACAAGTTGGATATTTAAAGTCTAACTAGTTTTAGAGGGGTGGAATCACTCAATGATTTTTTTTTAACCTTACCTGATTATGCAACTACTAGTTTTCTTTCTTTCTTTTTTTTTTTCTCCCCTTCAAAACTAATGTTAACATTAAAGAATGCCTGCTGTTGTTATGTGCTGTTGAGTTGGATGCAACTCATAGCGACCGCTCCTTGGGTTTCCAAGGCAGTATCACTGCGGAAGTAGATTGGCCAACCTTCCCTCCGAGGAGTGGCTGGTGGGTTTGAACTGCCAGCCTTCTGGTTAGCAGTCAAGTGCCTTAGACACTATGCCACCAGAGCTCCTAAGGTGGTGTGATAATTAAATGCTCGGCTGCTACCCGAAAGGTTGGTTCAAACACAACCAGCTGCTCTGCAGGAGAAAGACTGACAATCTGTTCCCATAAAGATTACAGCCTAGAAAGCCCTACGGGGCAGTTCTGCTCTGTTACACTGGGTTGCTTTGAGTCAAAAATTGACTTGATGGCACCTAGCAACAACAATAATGTTAACATCTCTAAACAAAACAAAGCAAAAAAGAAACAGTCTTATTCCAATCATCTCTCCCAGTGCCTGCCACGTGAAGCAGAGAGACGAGAACAATCCATAGTAATCATTTCTAACAACCAAGAGCTTCTTCAGTTAGTCAACTTTGACCAGTAATAGTTGGGCACTGTCTCTAATGCCCTAGAAGATGAATACCAAAGGAAAGTCAGAGAAGTGACTTAGAGGCATATTTGATGGGGCCAATCTTTAAAATCTTTTTTTTTTTCCAATCATCGATGATTGATTTCTGATATCCCAATATGCCTTTAATTATCTCAAGGGCAATTTAAAATTTTATTAAGTTTTTCATAATTTAAGTTTTGTCTAATTCACTTGAAAAGTGTATGTTATCTATCTACACACACACATACACACACACACAGATGGATCACTTCGCAAAGGTTAGAAACAGCCACTCTAATGAGTTTTTTTTTTTTTCTCTCTTTATGTTCTATTTCATTGTGCTATAGTCTTCCCCTGGGAAGATAAATGTCATAAAATTTAGATGCAACAAACAGGATGATTCAGAAAGAACAGACAAAATATATCTGGATATTACTAATTTCCTACAACTTCAAATTAATATGTAGTTCTGGGAACAAGAGTTCAGAGATCAAAAATAACAACTGGTAAGCTATATCACTGTGATAGCTGTTTCTATGGATTTGTAAGCACAATGTTGGCTCATCTTGTTTTACAGTACAAATCTCTGAATTGTATCTGAACATTTTTAATATATTAATTGCATTGTTTTCTGTAACTAACAAATGTTTTAACACACACAATCAGATAAAAATTGTAATTAACTTTGTTTGTCAAAACTTTCTTATCATCTAAAGGAAGTTTTATCTGATCAAATTAAATTGCTGACAAATTTAAATTCTCAGTGATTGAACATACTGATACAATTCTCAATGGAAATCTGTAGGAAGGAAATAAGTTTTTAGAAAGAAATTAATAAATCAAGTGAGCTGTTTAGAGATACTGAAGGTAAGATAGTTCTGGAGGACTCAGAATTATATATCAAGTGTTTGATTTTCTTATACTGATTGTATACCAATTATCATTAGAGGTTAAATAATAATTGATATGCTCAAGAGAGCATTATAAGATATTCTGTCCTCTAGATATGAGCAAAAATCATATTCTCACTCCTTAGCTCTCCAGGAATAAGCTATTATTGCAAAGAGAAAAATGTGTGTCATCAAGATAGTGCTATTGCTGGACTTGTTTATATTTGCTTTGTCTGAATTAGCTTCTGATACTCGAGGAAAATTAAATGAAACCAAAGTAAGAAAAATTTGTTATCTCAATCCAGATCTTTTGAAATCCTTACTGTCATGGTTAAAACTGCAGCTCACATAACAAGATCATTACAGCCCAACCTTCCAGTGACAACAAGGTCTGCAAGCCCCAGATGGCACTTTACCTGGCTTAAGGGAAAATTCAATACAACAATATTTCAAATTAGGAAGAGATAAGGGGATAATCTGTATCTAGGTTTTACCTAGTGGGAACTTGTCACTATCCATGTTCTTCGCTGATAGCACATTTGTCCACACTTGTGCCCTGCACAGATTTGCAAAAAAAAAAAAAAAAAAAAAGCCTGATTGCTCAACAGTGTCATTAACATCACATGCAAGTAAAATTTTGCT
Source organism: Orycteropus afer afer (assembly GCF_000298275.1). NCBI lineage: Eukaryota > Metazoa > Chordata > Mammalia > Tubulidentata > Orycteropodidae > Orycteropus > Orycteropus afer. Next base: position 2,449,599 of record NW_006921946.1, read on the forward strand.
GAAGATAATTCAAAGTGGTTGCTGTAGGACATCCACAGAGAACTGCCAGAAATGCAAGCCAGATTGCGAGGAGGATATGGAAGAAGGGATATCATTGCTCAAATCAGATGAATCTTGGCTGCAAGCAGAGAATACCAGAAAAATTTTA
>NW_006921946.1:2449901-2454009 GCF_000298275.1 Orycteropus afer afer
TATCCTTTCACTACTTATTCAGTCTGTATGCTGAGCAAATAATCTGAGAAGTAGGACTATATGGAAAGAACGTGGCATCAGGATTGGAGGAAGCCTCATTAACAACCTGCGATATGCATATAACACAACTTTGTTTGCTGAAAACAAAGAGGACTTGAAGCACTGACTGATGGAGATCAAAGACTATAGCCTTCCCTATGGATTACACCTCAGCTTAAGGGAAACAAAAATTCTCCCAATTGGACCAATAAGCAACATCATGATGAATGGAGAAAATACGATTTTCAAGGATTTCATTTTATTTAGAACCACAGTCAAAGCCCATGGAAACAGCGAAGCAGCAGTCAGAAAATCAAATGACTTATTGCAATGGGCAAATCTGCTGCAAAAGACCCCTTGAAAGTGTTAAAAAAAACAAACCCACAAAAAACAAAAAACCAAACTCACAGTGGTAGAGTCGGATCCGACTCATAGTGACCCCTCCTTGGGTTTCCGAGGTGGTATCACTACGGAAGTAGATTGCCCAACCTTCCTTCCGAGGAGTGGCTGGTGGTTAGCAACCTTCTGGTTAGCAGTCAGGTGCCTTAGGCACTATGCCACTAACGCTGTTCAAAATGTTGGCGGTTTGAATCCAAGTGGCTTCTCAGGAGAATAGACCTGGTGAACTGCTTCCATAAAGATTATAGCCTAGGGAACCTTATAGTGTAGTTCCACTCTGTCACATCGAGGACTAAGGTGCGCCTGACCCAAGCCATGGTATTTTCAATTGCCTCGTATGAATGCAAAAGATGGAAAGTGAATAAGGAAGATCAAGGAAGAATTGATGCCTTTGAGTTATGTTGTTGCTGAAGAATATTGAATATAGCATGGACTGGCAAATAAATGAACAAATCTGTCTTGTAAAAAGTACTGTCAGAATGCTTCTTAGAAGCAGGGATGACAAGACATTGTGTCACATACTTTGGACGTGTTATCAGGAGGGACTAGTCCAGAGAAGGATATCATGTTTGGTAAAGTAGAGGTTCAGAGAAAAAGAGGGAGATCCTCGAGGAGATAGACTGACACAATGGCTGCAACAATGGGCTCCGATATAGCAGCAGTTATGAGGATGGTGCAGGACTAGGGAATGTTTGGTTCTATTGTACATAGGTTTGCTACGAGTTAGAACTCACTCGATGGCACCTAACAACAGCCACCAAGTAGTATGCTCCTTTTTACTCTTTCTCAGTGATGCTATGTTGCTTGAAGCAATATTACTCTGAGTCATTCCATTTTAATCTTTGTAAAACATGAAGTCAGAAGACCTGCAGTCAAGGTTAGCTCTTTCTCATACTAGGCGTGTGACCTTGAGTAAGTAATGTCTCTGAGACTGTTTCTTTTTCTTTAAAAGTTTGGATGGGATAAGAATAGTAGCTCTTTCTGCACCTCAGTTTTTGACCAAGATCATTATTCCAAACACATTGTTTTGTCCAGGTAGACTGCTGTTGGAGGCTGAATTGGGGTGTGAAGGCTATGTAGACTCTCAGGTATCTTCGCTCATTAAGGGCTGAGTTGCAGTGATTTTGGAGACTTACAATCTGTCCTACTTAACATTTAGGAGACCTAGCGTGAGCTCTGGTAGCATAGTGGCTAAGACACTTGCTTGCTAACCAGACGGTTGGCGGTTCAAACCCACCAGCCACTCCTCGGAAGGAAGGTTGGGCAATCCTACTTCTGTAGTGATACTGCCTCGGAAACCCAAGGAGGGGTCGCTATGAGTCGGGTTTGACTCGATGGCACATAACAACAACAACAACAGTGGCACAATGGTCAAGTGCTCGACTGCTAACCAAAATGTTGGAGGAATTAACCCACCAGTGGCTTCTTGGGAGAAAAGACCTGGAGTTCTGTAAAGATTACAGCCTAGGAAACCTTATGGGGGTAGTTCTACTCTGTCACATGGAGTTGAAAATCACAGCAACAAACAAACAAAAAGTAACATTTATTGGACACAATGATAAGACCTTTAGGAGCCTGGGAGCTTAGTGGTGAAATGATTAGCTGCTAACTGAAAGGTTGAAACTTTCAATCCATTAGCTGCTCCTTGGGAAAAAGATGTGTCAGTCTGCTTCTGTAAAGTTTTCAGCCTTGGAAACCCTGGGAGACAGTCCTTCTATGTCCTGTAGGGTCACTATGAGTCAGAATCAACTCCATGGGAATGGGTTAGATTGGGTTATGATAAGAACTTTATATGGAAAAAGGCATTTATAATAAACTCATAACCCCACAACAATGTATGCAATATTATTACCCGTCTTTTATAGGTAAGGGGCAGAGGCTTAGAAAGGTTTAGGTCTGTGGAGTGGATTGCTGAAGAGGCAAGGAGGGCTAGGTGGTCTTGACATCAGATTCTTAAAGGGATTCACATTTTGTCTTTTGACCCTAGTTATAAGTGCGACTATGCAACAGACCTTAGTGGCAGAGCTGGAATGTGCTCTTGGGTATTCAGGACCTTATAGATGAAATAAAAGCCTTTCAAAGTAGCCACTGGGGAAGATTCTGAATCCATAAAGGAAGTTTGGACTCAGCTATCTATCACTCCAGGGACCTCTCATTGATTTGTGAGCTTCTAATTTAAGATTACTATTTCTTCTCTATATTAAGGCCAAGTCTTGGAGGTTGCTTTTCTCTTGGGTGTGGCTCTTTGTTAAGACTGGGACCTGCAGTAGACGGGCAAGGGGCTTGGAGGCTGCTTTTCACTTGGGAGTGGCTATATATTAAGGTAGGGACCTGAGGTAGGCCCGAGGCGTGAAGGCTGCTTTTTGCTTGGATGTAGCTCTATATTAAGGCCAGGGCCTGAGGTAGGCAGGCCCAGGGCTCAGAGGCTGCTTTTCATTTGGCTGTGGCTCTATATTAAGGCTGGGACCTGAGGTAGATGGACAAGGGGTTTGGAGGCTACTTTTCACATGGGAATTGCTATATATTAAGTCTGGGGCCTGAGGTAGGCAGGCCTGGGGCTTTGAGGCTGCTTTTTGCTTGTGTGTGGCTCTGTATTAAGGCTGGGGCCAGAGGCAGGCAGGTGCATAGGGGTTAGGCAAAACTAAGGGAGACAAACTTGTCTGTCAGTTTTTGTCATCCTATGGTGGCTTACGTGTTGTTGTGAGGCTGGAGGCTATGTCACCATGTTGCAAAAGGCCAGCAGGTAACCCATGGTAGAGAGGTTTCAGCGGAGCTTCTAGGCTTAGACAGACTTGGAAGAAGGAAGAGGTGATCCACTTCTCAAAGAACTGGCCAGTGAAAACCTTATGAATAGCAGTGAGACACTGTCTGATATAGTACTGGAAAACTTATGAACAGCCCTGAAACATTGTCCGACATAGTGCTGGAAGATGAGCCCATCAGGTTGGAAGGAACTCAAAATTTGACTGGGGAAGAGCTGACTCCTCAGAGTAGAGATGACCTTAATGATATGGATAGAGTAAAGCCTTCAAGACTGCCATTGGCTGATGTGGCATGACTCAAAATGAGCAGAAATAGATGCAAACATCCATTAATAATTGGAACATGGAATGTATGAAGTATGACCCTAGGAAAATTGGAGTTGTCAAAAATGAAATGGGAATGCATAAAGATCGATATCCTAGGCATTGTTATTATGTGTTGTAGAGTCATCTCCGACTCACAGCAACCCCTTCTTGGGTTCCTGAGGCAGTATCACTATGGAAGTACATTGCCCAACCTTCCTTCTGAGGAGTGACTGGTGGTTTTGAACCACCAACCTTCTGATTAGCAGTCAAGTGCCTTAGGCACTATGTCACCAGAGCTCCCATGCTAGGCATTAGTGAATTGAAATGGACTGATTTTGGCCATTTTGAATCAGACAACCATATGATCTACTATGCTGGGAATGACAAATTAAAGAGGAATGTTGAGGCATTCATCAACACAAAGACTGTTTCAATATCTGTCCTGAAGTACAATACTGTCAGTGATAGGATAATATCCATATGCCTACAAAGAAGACCAGTTAATACTACTATTATCCAAATTTAGGCACCAACCACCAAAGCCAAAGATGAGGATACTGAAGATTTCTACCAACCTGTGCAGTCTGAAATTGATTGAACAT
>NW_006921946.1:2455034-2457438 GCF_000298275.1 Orycteropus afer afer
TGATGGACTACTCATTGAGATGTTTCAACAAACGGATGCCCCAGTGGAGGCACTCACTCGGTTATATCAAGAGATTTGGAAGACAGCTACCTGGCCAACTGACTGGAAGAGATCCATATTTGTATGCATTCCAAAGAAAAGCGATGCCACAGAATGTGGAAATTAATATCATTAATATTGCAAGCAAGTAGAATCTTACTGAAGATAATTCAAAAACAGTTGCACCAGTATATTGACAGAGAACTTCCAGAAATGCAAGTTGGATTCAGAAGAGGATGTGGAATGGGGGTATCATTGCTGATGTCAGATGGATCTTATCTGAAAGTGAACAATACCAGAAAGATATTTACTTATGCCTTATTGACTATGCATAAGTATTCAATTGTGTGGATCATAACAAATTATGGATAACACTGAGAAGAATGGGAATTTCAGAACACTTAATTGTGCTCATGAGAAACCTGTACATAGATGAAGAGGCTGTCATTCTAACAGCACAAGGGGATACTGCATGGTTCAAAATCAAGAAGGGAGTGAGTCAAGCTTGTATCCTTTCACCATACTTATTCAACCTGCATGCTGAGCAAATAATCCAAGAAGCTGGATTATATGAAGAAGAGCATGGCATCAGGATTGGAGGAAGACTCATTAACAGCTTGTGATATGCAGATGACACAACTTTGCTTGCTGAAAGTGAAGATTACTTGAAGCACTTACTGATGAAGGTTAAAGACTACAGTCTGCAGTATGGATTACACCTCAGCATAAAAAAGCAAAAATTCTCACAACTGGTCTAGTAAATAGTGGATGAAGAAAAGATTCAATTTGTCAAGGATTTCATATTACTTGGGAAGGAAGATGGGGCAATCTACTTCCGCAGTGATACTGCCTCAGAAACCCAAGGAGGGGTTGCTATGAGTCGGGTCCGACTCAACAGCATATAACAACAACAACTGCAATCAACACCAATGGAAGCAGCAGTCAAGACATCAGATGACGTACTGCATTGGGCAAATCTACTGCAGTAGACCTCTTTTAAGCGATGAAGAGCAAAGATGTTTCCTTGAACAGTAAGGTGCACCTAACCCAAGCTATGGTATTTTCAATCGCTTCTCATGCATGTGGGAGCTGGACAATGAAAAGGAAGAAGAGTTGATGCTTTTGAGTTGTGGTGTTGAAGAAGAATGCTAAGAGTATTATGGTCTGCTAAAACAACTAACAAATCTGTCCTGGAGGAAGTGCAGCCAGAATGCTCCTTGGAAGCGAGAATGGCCTGACATTGTCTCACCTACTTTGGTCATGTTGTCAGAAGGAACTATTCCCTGGAGAAGGATATCATGCTTGGTGAAGTGGAGGGTCAACGAAGAAGAGGAAGGCCCTCAATGAGATGGATAGACACAGTGTCTGCAGCGATGGCCTCAGGTGTAGCAAGGATCCCAAGGCTGCGACAGGACTGGGCAGTGTTTCATTCTGCTGTGTATAGGGTCGCTATGAGTTGGAGATGACTCGATGGCACCTAACAGCAACAACATTTCTTTTAGTGTTCTTCTATTTTAACATCAAAGAAAATTGTTCTTAGGTAGAAATGTTTTGCATTTTTCATTAGAGGTTTTTTTTGCTTTCCTTAGCTAACATTCTTTTATTCATTTTATTCTTCCTAGGCTATAAAACTAAGTTTAAAAAATACATTTCATAAATTCAAAATTCAAAGAAAACCTGCAAAAGTGATGTTTCTAACAATTGAATGAGGTCCTTAGATATAGGTACAAATTAAACCTGGCACCTGAGGAATTTGACTGTTATCCAGAAGGTTGACGGTTCAAACCTACCAGCCACTCTGTGGAAGGAAGACTGGGCAATCTATTTCCATAAGATTTACTGCCTGAGAAACCCAAAGGGAGTCACTATGAGTTGGAATTGACTCAATGGCAGTGAGTTTGGTTTTGGTTTTTGGATATGACAAAAAGAAATAGCTGTCTTACCTCACTCTTTTTAGGATCCATGTTGACAAAAAATAAAGCAAAGAAAGACCAACTGAGTTTGATGTTACCTTATCTGGTAGTGTAGTGCCTAAGGCACTACAACAATCTTTTAAATTTAGAGGAAGAACCCAAGATATCAACCACAGAGTGCTGCAAAAGTACCCAGAAGCTTCTGGATTTTCCTTAAAAATATTTAGAGTCCTTGTTTCACAAAAACTCTTTTACTATTCACTTGTTGTTGTTGTTGTTATGTGCCGTTAAGTCAGACTCGTCTTAGAGTAACCCCTCCTTGGGTTTCCAAGACAATATCACTATGGAAGTGGATTGCCCAGTCTTCCTTCTGAGGAGTGGCTGGTGGGTTTGAACCACCAGCCTTCTGGTTAGCAGTCAAGTGCCTTAGGCACTATGCTACCAGAGTTCCT
>NW_006921946.1:2457953-2458581 GCF_000298275.1 Orycteropus afer afer
TGGCATGACATTCTCCACAGCCAACAAGTCCAGTTGTTTTTATAAGAAAATAAGATTTCTTTTAATGTGAGCCTTTTGTATTTCTTAAATTAAGTTTAGAAAACAAACAACTTCATAGCTATTGGACATTGGACTGTTTTAGGTGTCTTGGTAAAGCCAAGACAAATCTTTGAAAGGAAAATGTTGAATTCAGTGCTTTGCATAAGACTAAATTTAAATTTAAATTTCATTGACTAAATGCTAAATGCTATTTAAGATGTGGAATATAAACTCAGAGATCAAAATGAGCATACCTTAAAAAGATGAAATCAATATATTTTATCAAATGCTGAAATCAGTATCTTTGATGAAGAGAGGATATGGCATTTCTCAGAAAATCCACAACTTTAGTTTTTATCTTTAATATAATAATTTGTATATTATGTATAATATAAATGCATATGTAATGTAGCATATAATATACATTTTTTGTATCATGCGTATGATACAAAGGATTTACTTGTAAATTTTCTAATTGTTTTATAGTTTAGGGAAATATACTTGTATATTTACTGTTCTAGATCAATAGTAGCAGAAGTAGAAAAAATGTGAGAAACAGTATAGACAGACTAAAAATGTGTACTCTGGT
>NW_006921946.1:2458938-2459498 GCF_000298275.1 Orycteropus afer afer
TATAAGTGCACATCAACTTGATGGCACACAGCATAACCAAACTGACCTGAAAACCTCAGGCTGTTATTTTCTTGGTACAGTCTAAATACCAGCCTCAGAAAGGATCCCCAGGCCTTGACAGTCCTGATTGTGATGGTAGATAAGAAAAACTTGTCTTTGGTGTGATTTCTAGACCATATGTCCTTAGAAATGGAGTCTGTGTCAGAAGAGACTGAGGAAAGAGTACAAAATCAACATGGACCCAAGATCCATGAACATAATTGATCTTGTTTATGATTGTCCCTTTTATCAAAAGAAGCTGAAGAGTACAATAAATAAATAATAAAATAAAGTTGAAGAAAAAGAAAAGAAAAGAATGAAAGCTGGGGGAGGCTGTGGAAACTTAACTTAGTTTGGGTTGTGAGAGGAGACTTACTGAGGATATGAAATATTTAAAGTAAGACATACATAGTAATTAGGGGGTAACTGGGATTCAGAATTCAAGCCGGATTCAGAAGAGGACGTGGAACAAGGGATATCATAGCTGTTGTCAGATGGATCTTGGCTCAAGGCAAAGAATA
>NW_006921946.1:2460483-2467753 GCF_000298275.1 Orycteropus afer afer
GATGATGGGCTCAAGTATAGCAGGGATTGTGGGGCTGGCACGGGATCGGGCAGTGTTTCGTTCTGCTGTGCATGGGGTTGCTATGAGTCAGAAATGACTCGACGGCACTGAACAACAACAACAACAACTGGGCAAATAATTGGGGAAGGGAAAGGAAAAAAACCTATCTGTGCAGGAAAGGGTTAGCTTAGCACCCTGTCAATTGCTCAAATTCTGCGCATTCCCAAGAGTCTGTGCGGTGTAGTAAATTACCTTGTATGGCTTTTCTGGCCACGAGTCTTTGTAAACTCTGAGGTGGAATTTGTCGTGAGCAACTGAGGAGCTCCTGATTGTTAAAGTTATCCACATGGGGTATTTCTGTTGAGAGTGTCACAAAGCAATGTTCTGGGAATTTCTCTCTCTCTCAGGTGCTTAGAATTCTGATGTTATGATTGGTTAGTTTGGCCACTCTGCCAGGCTCAAAAAGAGCCCTCCTAGAGGCACAAGGAGTCTCTCTGACTGCTGGCTGAGAAAGACGTACTGCTGAGAGAAGTGCGCTCCTGAGAGACATGCATTGCTGAGAGAGAGACCTGCATTGCTGGGAGAAAGACTGAAAGAGACTGTTGGCTGAAAGATGGCAGGCTGAGAGAGACTGAGCATTGTTCCTGAACTTGAATTGTAGCCTGTTGCTTCCCTAATAAACCCCATAATCTGTGAGTTCTGTGTGGCCACTGCAGTGAATTACTGAACCCAGCAGAGAGGTGGTGGGTGCTGCAAGAGGAAAGGTTGGTGTCAGGGCTGGTGAAAAGGCTGGAGGGAGGCAGCATGTCTGGCCTTGCAGGAATAGGCCTTGGGCTGCTGATGGTGATTCTGTCTTCCTCTTGTGGAGTTAGAGGAGGTCAGAAGATGCAGCCTCCCTGCCTCTTTGGCAGTCTGTTTTCAGGACTTTCCCTTGGCTGGTTCCTGGGAACTAAACTATGAGCTCTTGGCATGCTCTGCATGCTGAGTGTTTTGTATGCTTGCTGCCTTGGGCCTTGCTGTACCAGTTTGACCAAACAGTTTATGCTAACAATGTGATTTAGGGTGAATACCTGTTTTTGCTCTTGTTGTTGTTGTTATGTGCCGTGGAGTCAGACCCGACTCATAGCGACCCCTCCTTGGGTTTCCGAGGCAATATCACTATGGAAGCAGATTGCCTAATCTTCCTTCTGAGGAGTAACTGGTGGGTCTGGAATCTCTGTAAGTGAGGTCAGTCACATGGGCACTGCATAGTTATGTGACTGACCCCCCAATCAAAACCCTGGGCACTGAGACTCAAGTAAGGCTCCTTGGTTGGCGATATTTTGTATGTGTTGCCCCATATCATTGCTGACAGGATTAAATATGTCCCATGAGACTCATGGAAAAGAGACACCTGGAAGCTTGCACCTGGATTTCCCCTCATGTGCCTTTTCCCTTAGCTGATTTCAATCTGTATCCTTTCTCTGTAATAAGCCATGATATTGTTGGGTGCCATCAAGTTGATTCCAACTCAGAGTGACTTAGCGACTCTCTAGGACAGAGTAGACACTTTGGTTTTGAACTGCCAACCTTTTGGTTAGAAGTTGAATGCTTTAATCATTGTTCTATCAGGACTCATAATAATAACCCATAACTCTGAGTATAATAACAGCTTCTGAGTCCTGTGAGCCAATCTAGTGAATAATTGAGCCAAAGAGTGGTTTGGGGTACCCATGACACATCTTTTTTCCATTAAATTTTACGTATTCTGATAGTATGTGAGAATTCAAGGCATAACCTAATATTATCTCTGCTTGGAAACAAAAACAACAACACTATTTACCTCTGATAAATTCACACTTAATGATTTATATTTATTTTTATTATAAAAGAGAACATTAATAGGTAATATTAAAGATTCCTCTAATTTTGAATTTATTCTACATGTTCATTCATTTTAAAGCTTTACTCTATATAATTTAGTTCATTTAAAAAGCTAGAAAAATGACCATACTTGTTATCATTTATCAAGCACCTGCTGTGTTTTATGTACATTATTTCTAATCCATATTTATGGTGAGTACAATGAAACAGACATAAATAGCTTATGTAAGATTACCTAAGTGATAAGAAGTGAAACAGTATTTATACCCAGGTCTTATTGGGTACAAATATTAGGAATTCTTCCAGCTTCACTAAAGTTGAAGAGATATAAATTCATTCACTGAAATTTTTTAAGAAATATAAATTCAAAATGTAGTCATTTAAACATGGGTTATATTATGTCCTTGATATTTTGTTTTTCTTTTCTTAATATGTGTGAAATGATTATGGCTTGCCATTGAAATCAATGATCTGATCAACAGCTTTTAAATATTCCTTGAACGGAAACCTTGGTACATAAATACCCAGGGACTGTGAATTTCCTGTTGAGCAGGGATAGCCTTTGAAGAAAAGACAGAAAAACAAGTGAGATGACCAGATCTTTAAGAATTATAATTATTTAAGAATTATTTCTCTATTTTAAACTCAAGTTCAAGGACTTAGAATATTCATGTAAGCCTCATTATTAGAAAACTGATAAATATCACTACTTTATCTATAAGGTGATTTTTAGCCATGTTCTCACCATCCATCCATATAGTCAATGATTCTGTAAAGTCTGTCATCAATGTAGGCACTCATTTGATGGTATTTAGTTTGACCTTTTACTATACAATGCATTCCCATTCTCTTAATTCTCTCTACTTGATATAGATGGGCATTTCTTGTACACATAACAGTTTTCAATGAAATTACCTGGAAGGTCTGTGGCACATGGTCTGAATCTAAACATTGATTCATTATATTGTGAGAATATACTTACCCTTTGGGCACAGTAGCGCTTCAAGTAGAGAAAACTAGCAGAGCTCTTTCTTTGCTGTCTTCAGTTTTCTTTTACTTGTCATTGATTTTAACAACTGTTACAAAAATGAAAAAAAATAAAAGTGTCTTCCTTTCTTTGAGTTGTCACACTTTTCTCTCCTTTTCTGTCAATCATGGAATTTGTGTCTCCTTTGTGTCTCTTTTATCTGTAACAAGCTCTTGTACCATCATGCCTGATGGAGTCCTACAACTGAGGTAAGGTTAGTTAATTGCTGGCTGAGGCATCTAGGAAAGGCAGCAATGTGGAACTATCCCTGGACAAACTACTGTCATAGGCGGAGTTGGTATTTTCTGCCATTTCACTTGGAGCCTTTGTTGTCGGATGGTCTAGAATGCTCAAGCTGACCCTCAGGAACACTGTCTCTCTACTTCAGCATGGCTTGCAGTTCCTCAGCAGTGTACTGAGGGCTTGCCCTGTCTCAATCTCTGGTCTACACCAACCAGAGACAGATTTACAGTGAAGTTAACAAAGCTTAAATTTCAAGGTGCTGAGAAGAACCCTAGGAAATATTCACAGTACCGTGCCTATATTTGTTTAATTTTCCATAGTAAGATGGTGTAACTGGTATAGGTTAGGGCTAGTTGCTGTCTCTGTTCACTTCCACTTCTCCTCTATTATGGATTGAATTATATTCAGAAAGATACATTGAAGTTCTATCCCCCAGGACCTCTGAATATGACCTTATTTGGAAATAAGTTAACATGAGGCCATACTGCAATAAGGTGGGTCCTAATCCAATTCCAGGTGTGTCCTTATAAAAGAGAAGAGCTGCAAAGAGATGGAAGGAAGATAGCCAAGTGAAGATGCATCTACAAGCCAAGGAATGAAAGAAATGCCTGGGACTACCAGAAGGTAAAAGAGACATAGAGTGATCTTCCCCTACACCAGACAGAAAGACCGTGGTCCTGCAGATGCCCTGAATTCCCACTCCTAGCTTCCAGAACTGTGAAACCATCAATTTCAGTTGCTTAAATTCAAGGAAAGTAACATAGCTTCCTTCACGTTTTTCCCTCTGATCAGAGAGTGCTGCAGCATTTTGGGATGTGGCTGAGGGGTTGAGTTGGGCATACATTTAGGTTGAGTTTAATGGACTATGTTTATGTAATTTGCAGTCAATTCCATGAATAGTTATTTTTGCTTACTGTCCTGGTGTAGGGATTATTTACAGGAATGCACCTATTACCTCTCTACCTTGTCTCCCTGCACCTGACATAAAAGTACAGGGCTACCAGGTAGACAGGCAAGAAGACCAGGTATGGGGAGGCGAACAGCAATATACCCACGACCATACATAAATTTGGCAGATGACATTCCCATATATAGTATTTGTATGTGCTATAAAAATGCTATATACATTATAGAGTTAACAGAAGACTAAGGTTAAAAGAAAAGTAGAACTTGTCAGAATTCTTATCTTTTTAAGGAACAAACCTGTAATAGTAATACAAAGAGTAACTATGTCTGTTTTATACATCTCAACTATGAATTGGATAAAAACAAATTTTAAGCACCGATGCAAGAGAAAAATACTGAGTTAAGTTTTCTATCCTCCACATAGGAAATGGCACACACATTATTGTTACCCACACAGGTGAGCAATGAGAATGTATCCCAAAAATGTAGGAAGAAAGTGTTATAGATGTATGGTAGTTCATTCATACAGATATTATTTTCTGAATTTTGTAACATTTTTCTGATCCAAATGGTAAGGAGGAGCTCTGGCAGCATAGTGCCTAAGGCATCTGACTGCTAACCAAAGCCACCAGCCACTTCTTGGAAGGAAGATTGGGCAATCTACTTCCGTAGTGATACCGCCTTGGAAACTGAAAGAGGGTTATGAGTCGGATCCAACTCGACAGCAGTGAGTAAATGAGAAAGGGCAAAATAGAATTTCTATCCAAGTCTTATTGACTAGATATAATAAGAAAATTTCTAGCTTTGCTGAAATTTGCATGTATTTCAAAATGTGGGCATTTAAGCATGATCTTGGTTATCTGTGTTTCCTTGCTTTTTATAAAATGATCACGGCTTGCCATTGAAATCAACAATCTGGTCAACAACTATTAAATATTGCTTGAACAGAACACTTAGAGACTTCACATTTTCTTACTTAGTAGGAATAGCCTTCTAAGATATAAGAAGAGCAACTTAGATGCCCGGAGCTTTAAGATCCAAGTATCATTTCTATATTTTAAACTGAACTTCAAAGATTTAGAAGATTTACTTAAGTCTCTAGAAAAAAAAAATGTCCTGGGAATTTTACCATGCTGGATAATATATCATCCAAAAATAAACCAGAATTCATTACGAAATTCTAAGAGTTTGGAAATTTTTCTTTGTAAAAATTTCTCCTTCACTATGTTTTGGTTGATTGCACTGATTTTTGTTCTTCTTGATAAACAGAGCTTATGAAAGGTAATATTCTTTACCTAGAATTTTTCACTCAGGGTTATGTTTGAAGAAAAGTAGACAGGACTGTATAGTATTGTGCTAACAGTTGTTACTCTGTGAGGTGAAATGAATACATATTTAGCTATTATAGTGCCCGCATACAGTAAAAGTCAAATTAATGTTATCAACTATTATTATTGTCCATAGAAAAATTCCAGGGAACTCATCAGACACATGGATGACTCCCTCAAATGAACATAGCGTTTTGTCAAGCATTTCATGAGACATCCAACCATGCTAGGTTAGTGGTGACACAGAGTAGCCTTATGTAGCTATGAGATGGGATTTAGTTCACATCTGGCTTTGTGCCAGTCATGTCAGAGCCCTTGCCCATTTCTGTGGAAGTTTGATCTGACCTACTGATGTGACACGGCTGACACCACAGTGCACCCAGTGCCACCTGCAACGTATCAGCAGTTTTCCTCCTGCAAGTGCCACAAACCTGTAATAAATATCCAATTTTTCACTCTGGGGACACACTTTCTTCTCTCCTCTTCTTGAACTTAGAGACCCAATTTAGGTTTCAGTGCTGTGTGATAACTACATTCCTGATGTTACAGCAGATGAGTGGGCTCACATGGTTTGCCACTTGTAGTTACCTAGAAAGAGAAATTGGCAGCCACACACTCTACCTATATACCTCCCAATTATTTTAACTATAAAGGGTGGACAAAATCAATTCAATTGGCAGGTTATTATTTTCCACTAGGGATCACAGCCTTTGAAAAGTAGTTTGCCAAGGTCTTGAACTTTTACTCCTGGAAGGTGATGGCTATTTGCTGATTTCCATCATGAGGTTGTAAGGATGGAAAATGCTGACCTTGGGTACTTCCTGAAAGAAGATGCTGATGAAGGAGAGGGGCAATTATTAGTTTACTGATAATTTAATAAGGCATTGAGTTGCAGTGATGGTTGTGTCCAACTTGTGCTGTGTAAGCTGGCATGTGTGAAAATTTGCCAATGTTCACATGTTTTTCCTCTTTGACAGCAGCCATTCAAGTGTTTCTAAATAATACTATTTAGTCCCTTAGTCCTTATAGCACTTAGAACATTCCACATTTGAAGCTAAGTTTTTCTTACTCTTATGGATATATTGGAATTGCGTAAACTAAGCTAAGTTTATGAACAATCACAAAGATAAACTAATTTAGAGAGATGCGCTTTCCTTTCCAACATGGTCAGCTATCCATCCTAAATTCACCTCGGCCCTACTTTACTTCTTTCCCACTCTTCTCACTTGGGAGGGTGGGAGCTTTGGAAACTTTAACTCTTCCTTGCAAATGGAACCATGTGGCAGAAATTGCTCCTTACCTCCCAATGTATCCAATATATATATTATCCTCAGTAACAGACCTAGAACCCTGTTATTTAGCTGGACATCATTACAGCAATCCAGCTAAGTATCAGGATAGCTAGTTATGGCCATGTGAGATATGATCAGCAATGTTGGAAGGAACTTTGGGGAAATATTCTTAAAAGGGAAAAAGCACATTTTTACTTTTCCTTTTTATACCATCTACTACCTGGAACATAAATGTAGTAGCTGGAACTTTAGCAACCTTCTTAGACTGTGAGGACAAGGGTCATCCCTAAGAATGGGGCTGCAGTGTTCTGGAAAGAGCTTAAGTCTCTGAAGACTGTGGATTAACCACACCAGTCTTCTACTTCCTACCTTTATTTGTTTATGGTAAGAGTCAACTATATTTCTATGCTGTTTAAGCTACATGGGTAACACTAATTCTGATTCAAATCATAATGGAATTTTTTAACCTTATAGATTTTTTTTTAACCTAACATTTATTAGCTGCTATTTTTCCCTCTATGACTTACAGAAACCTACATACATTTTGCATTCAATCTGTATTATTGAACAAATGTATCTTAACCATCTGTGAACAACTTGATGCTGCACCT
>NW_006921946.1:2468288-2469750 GCF_000298275.1 Orycteropus afer afer
GCTCTGTGACATCTTCCACCAAGGAACTCTGGTGGTGTAATGCCTAAGGCATTTGACTGCTAACCAGAAGGTTGGTGGTTCAAATCCATTGGAAGGAAGATGGGGCAATCTACTTCTATAAAAATTTATTACCTTGAAAATCCAACGGGGGTCACTATGAGTTGGAATTGACTTGATGGCACTGAGTTTGGTTTCTTTTTGTTTTATCACTCAGCTGCAGACAGTGCTCTCACATGCTTTAATAAGATATCATGCTCCCTTGTGGACAAAGTAAGAGATAATTCTTCAAATGCTCATTATTATTATTTTTAAGCATAATTAGCTATGTGAAACATCTTCCTCTCTACTGGCATATTATTTGCAGTAAATACAAACGGTCAAAAATATTTCCATTTCTTTAAGAAAGCAAACCATTCTTCTTATCACTCATAATGTGTATCTATTTTAATATTCCATTTTTCTCTTTTTATTTATTGATAAGCTTTATAGAAGATTAGTCTAAACTCACTCTACATCATCACTTTTATGATGTTTTTCTGATGTGCTTATTTTTGACTCACTTATGGCATTTGTCATTGTTTTCAACATCATTCCTGAAACTGTCTTCACTGTCAGCTTCCATAATGTTTCTTGGTCCAGTGTTTCTCTCAACTTTCATCCACCCTCATAATCTTTCACTGGTGTCTTTTCCTCCAACAGTCCTGAAATACTGTTTTCCTTGGGGTTCTATTTTGAGCTCTCTCACTTCCATATGCATATCTAAGCTTCACATACCACCTATTTCCTGATGACTCATAATTGTACATTCTATTTCCTGTAATTCAGAGTAATACAAAAACAAACAAAAAAGAATCCAAATATCTAAGACTGAACTCATCTGCCTCAAATGCCAGGTTCTTGCCTCTCTCCTACTTCTTTCACCAGTACTCCTTCTTTTGGATGGTGGTGTCACCATGCCCCTTCTCTAACTCCCTTTACCTTAGAAAAGTCATTCATGCTTTAAGATTAATGTCAAGTTCCACCTCTGCTTGGAAAAGTTCTTGATCTTTCTGGGGGCACTTCCTTTTCTGTGCTCCTGCTCTTTCTCTCATAACACCAAGGTCATTATTTCTGTTTAATATTTCCATCTTGTGCTGTCATTATTAATGGATGAAACACCCTCACTTGACTATTAATTCCTTTTGAGCAGGGCCTCTGTTTATTTGTGTCTTTAGGGCCTAGCACAGTGACTTATACAAATTTGGAACTCAATAAATTATTTTTTGAATAAAAGAATGAATGTTTCCTCAACCTTTGCAAATATAGTCATTGTTTGAATATATTTATCATTAGTCCCATTTCATTTTTCATTTACTAGATTTTAATCAGGAGCTCTGGTAGCATAGTGGCTAAAGCACTTGACTGCTAACCAGAAGGCTGGCGGTTCAAACCCACCAGCCACTCCTCGGAAGGAAGGTTGGGC
>NW_006921946.1:2471005-2475742 GCF_000298275.1 Orycteropus afer afer
AGGAGATATATAATGTTAAAAATAACTCTTCAAACTCAGGCCCTACTGACTCTTTTATTGCATAGTGAGAGGCTCCTTTCGCTTTAAGTATATTTCACAGCTTTGCTAATTGTTGTTCTTACCATTATCCTGTCATTAGCCTCTTCACTTCTATTCATTCTCTTGTAATTGGTCCACTGGGATAAACTTACGGCTCCCTTATTCTTTCGCATTTTATATGTTCTCACATTTTTGTGAAACCACTCTGAAGAATAATCTATGTATCACTGCATCTATGACTTTCATATTAGAAATATACAGCAACAATTGATGCTCTGCAAAGCCTGTTAAAACCTATTCAGCATATCACTCTGTATTATGGGGTACCTTGGTGCTCATTTGAAATATCCTTGAGGTCTATTTTAGTTTCAAAGACAAATAATTATAAAAAAAATTCCTCCCACACCCCCATAAATCTGAAAGGAATATGTATATAAATATATATATATTTTTAAAACCCACCTTAAAAACAAAAACAACTTGTCTAGGCAGAACACACATCTAGGTTTTTAAACCCACCTAGGCAGAAAAACGGAGCTCTGGTAGCATAGTGACTAAGGAACTTGACTCCTAACCAGAAGGCTGGCGGTTCAAACCCACCAGCCACTCCTGGGAAGGAAGATGGGGCAATCTACTTCCGTAGTGATATTGCCTTGGAAACCCAAGGAGGGGTCACTATGAGTCGGGTCCGACTCAATGGCAAATAACAACAACAACAGGCAGAAAAAAAAGCCAGCTTTTTAGCAGTTGGCATTTGAGAAATCAACAATGAAAATATGCTAAGCTAATTCCTTCAGAAATCATTGGTTGCAGTATAAAAAGTTGCTCTCTGATTACTTTACCTCACAGTAATCCCATTTGAAAGGAGAGAAACACATCAACCATATCTGTAATTAGAATGCAAACTCACTCATTTATCTGTGCTAAGTGAAGATTGATCCCCTCAACATGCCCTCTTTCTCGCTGAAAAATGATAACACTTTTACTGATTCAGCAGTTCAAAACTGTGGAAAACAGAATGTTCTCCAGACATGAGAAAAGGATAATGTCATTATTCAAAAATGTATATAAGATAGGTTTTTCAAATATTTACATAATGACATTTGCTTGATGATCTATAAGCATTTTAATTACTGATCAAACAACACAATTTAGTGTTTAGGTTTCAGGTTCAATCCACACAGTTTTATAATCAGCAATTGGGAATGATTAAATTAAACTTGACTTGGGAGTTTTGGTAGCCTTGTGCCTAAGGCATATGACTGCTCACCAGAAGACTGGTGGTTTAAACCCACGAGCCACTCCTGGGAAGAAAGATTGGACAATCTACTTCCATAAAGATACCACCTCAGAAACCCAAAGAGGGGTTGCTATGAGTCAGATCTGACTCTATGGCAGTGAGCTTGGTTTTGAGTTTAGGCGACTCTTGGCAAAAGATTAATTTAGTCTTCAAATATTTTTTGCTGGGGAATAATTGCATTTTCATATAGTGAAATTACCTCCTTTTACCCATTCAATTCAACAAAGAATCTCTACAAAACCTATATGAAGAATAATATCATATTGGGTTGTTCAGGAAAAAGAAAACCAGATTTTCTCAAAATAAATTATAGCTCAAGAGAGGTAGGTAGCTTTATGCAATAGAAATGTTGCCTGGGATAATGACATTTCTGGCCTGTAGCCTTCTTTGATGTTTCCAGAAGTGGTTTCCATTGAGACTATTAAATAGAAGGATTGATGTAATGTGGAACTGGAGTCTGTGGTGGCCCTTGTATAAGGATTAGTTTATTCTTTGATTTATTTTGGCTTTTCATTTTCCACCCCTTTATGAAAACAACTCATGGCAGTGTGGCCAATCAACCTCCATCTAAAACTACTTAGTATACTTCTTTCTACTTGAGCTACTTTATATGTATTCTGATGGGTCTTAAGGCATCATAACTTTTACTAAAAATAAATGAGTCAAGAATTTTAAATGAAGGAAAGAAGTGGAAGGCTCTGAGGATAAGGGGAAGAAAATGAAATTAATGCCTGGTATCAACATCAACAACAAATATACTTATTAAGTTCACATACGCACTTGCCATTTTCTTTACTTTAATCTCACTTAAAGGCATGCACATTTAAGAATTATTAAAACATGTTCATTTGAATCTAGTCTAATGCTGTCCTACTTAGAATGCAGCAGACTGCACGGTACACTACCAACTTTTATGACAATTCACAGACGCTCTTTACAAAATATGTCTGACCTAAAGTGGGAAATCACATTGTCTCATCAACAGAGAAAACATAAAACATTAAACTTAACATATTTTGTATTCAAATATTTTTTTTTTTTTTTTTTAATTAGAGAGAACACATTTTTCCTGCATATGGTTGTTGTTTCTTCAGATGACAATGGGCCAATAAAGCAGAAAACCTCTGGGATATATATGGCTTGAATTGATATGTTTATTTTCTGTTTCAATTGTTCTCAAAAACAAAATTGGGCTTCATCAGGTGTTCAGCATCACAGAGAACTCAATATTAGGATAAGAACCAAATTCCTGAGGAACTTGAAAATTGAAGGTGGGGGTGGGAAGGGTAAGAATCCAACCATCAATCCAGTTTACAATAAATACTAAGACGTCAAGTGGAGACCAAAAGTGCTGCAGAAATTCAATGGAAGGAAATCAGATTCAAATTGGATCTTCAGGGCTAAATAAAGTTTGAGAGAGATGACAGGGACATAAATGACACTTCAGCCTGAAGAAAAATCTTGAATAAAGTTAGAGAAACAGAATAGAACATGGACAGATTGGTATAATTGAATGGGCAGGTGGTTGGTTTGGGGTATAGTGATAGTTGAGGTCATATAAAATGCAGTTGAGGCTGTATTTTAGTGAGATTGTTCTTTTGGCTTGGAAAGTATGTCATGTGACTTCAATGCTTAGGATTAACTTCACAGTAGAGAACTAACCAGAGGGCAAGGACAATAATAGCTGAGCTTTGTGGGCAAGAAAATCAACAAGAAAACAGAATTATGGTGCTACTTCTAGCTTTCTTAAAATTTAGCATTTCTCAGAATTGGAGCTTGTACAAAATTATTATGGAAAACATATCTATTCTCCCACTGGAACAGAGGGCAGCTTAGTTTGGACTTGCATTATATATGGCCTGGCTCACAAAGCAAAGAATAACTGTCTTCCAACTTGAGTCTGGATCTAGCCCTTTCCAAAGGAAGAAAGGAATTATAAGTCATATTTCATTATTTATGGATTGTGCCTGACTTCATCAAAGCTAGGCACCAAGCTGGACAGTTTATATGCACATGACTGTACTTTGTAAGGACTACCTATGTGGACCTAGGTATAGCTGTCTAACATAAATGATCTAGCTGTGGTGGGCCTGCACCACAAAAGTGTACAGAGGAGAAAACAGAGCCAATGTTTCTCTGTGGGAAACAGCCAATTATTGCATCAGCTGGAGGCACTGGGCACAAATGGGCCTGGAAAAGGAGGCATCCACATGGGTTGTCAAGAATTGGTTCTGAGCCTAATTCCCAGAAAGAAGACAGCAATGATCATTTTTGTCTATTCTCAAACGTTTACATTTTTCATCTTCTTTCTGGTCTTTCTCTGACATATTGATGTCCTTGTTGCCCAGGATAGTAGAAAGGAGAGAGACAGTTAGTCTAGAGAGCTAGACAGAATGGTGTTCTAGCTACCACATACTCGCTGTGTGACCTTAATGTCAGAGTCTCGATTTTTTTCTTCTTAAAATGGGCATGATATTTTTTTTTAAAAATGATGATTAGTTAAAGTAACACATATTAAATAATTGGTACAGAGCTGGACATACACTAATCACTCATTGGAAGCTATTCCCCACCTTCTTCTTTTCTTTCTTTTCACTCTGACCCCACTGTATCCCTCCTTCTTTCTATCCCTTCTTTCTTTACCTCTTTCCTCTCATTTTTAAAATTCATTATCAACTTAATTTTAGTTATTTATTTTTTTGATAACTTCATATTGTTTGAAGGAGCTCTGATGCTGTAGTACTTAAAACATTTGGCTGCTAAGCAAGAGGTTGATGGTTCAAACCCACCAGCTGTTCCATGGAAGAAAGATGAAGTGGTGTGCTTCCATAAAGATTTAATCTTGGAAACCCAATGGGGTCACTATGAATTGGAATCAAGTCAATGGCAGTGAGGTTTTTGTTTGTTTGTTTGTTTGCTTCATATTGTTTGATTACTTTTTATTTTTTGGTCTCTTCCAAGTACTATGTTTGACACAGAGGATGAATTGGTGATGTAAGGAGGGGAGTTAATTCCTCTCCTCATCAACTTTCCATCTAATAAGAAAGACAAAAAACAAAAACAAAAACAAAAACAAAAAAACCGAAGGGTACTGCCATCAAGTCGGACCCAATTCATAGCGACCCCTCTTTGGGTTTTTGAGGTGGTATCACTATAGAAGCAGATTGTCCCACTTTCCTTCTGAAGAGTGGCTGGTGGGTTTGAACTGTCAGCCTTCTGGTCAGCCAAATGCCTTAGGCACTACACCACCAGAGCTCCTAATAAGAGAGACAAGTATTAATTAAGGAAGGAAATAGATGAATATACAATTTTATAACTGCTGAGTATAAAGCAAAAAGACAGGTGCTATGGGAGTGAATAATAGAGTCAGTGAATGTGTTTTCCTTTCCCCCTTTCTA
>NW_006921946.1:2475987-2478399 GCF_000298275.1 Orycteropus afer afer
AAACAGTAGGTTGCCAAGAGACTCTAAATTCAATTGTATTCCAACCACTCAGTAGAAAATAGTTTCCCTCATAGGATTTCACTGTAATGAATGGAGCTGACGCAGTGTCGCAGTGTGGAATCCCCTGCTGAGGAGGAAGCTCCTCCCATGCCCTGTGTCTTAGAGAGAACAAGTTCTTATGTACAGTCCCCATGTACATAAGAACTCTTGCCATGAAGTGACAGAAGTCAGCAGTCCCAAACAGCAAGACACTCCCTTATTGGATGATAATTCTCTTCTTCTTAATCCTGGAAGGGGTAGATCCTTTGTAGGGGGCCATAAAGTCTGGGATAAGATTAAATTTTCATTAAAGTATTGTGCCTGGGAAATCTCTCTCTCTCTCTCTCTCTCTTTTTTTTCTTCACATACCCTTTCTACCAGGGCTAGGGAATTTGGATCCTATCAGAGTGCTTATGGCTTAGTGCCTAAGGCATTTGCCTGCTCACCAGAAGGTTGGTAGCTCAAACCCACCAGCCACTCTACAGAAGGAAGATTGGGCAATCTACTTCCATAAAGATTTACCACCTTGGAAACCCAAAGGGAGTCACTATGAGTTGGAATGAGCTTGTTTTGGTTTTGGAGTGTAAGATTTACTTTCATTATAGGAAATAATTACTTTATGGGTAAACCAAGAGGAGAAAAAACAAAAAGAGAGCTACCAAATTAAAAAATAGAGAATTTAGTTTTATTGACCCACAAAGAACCATAGTCAATGAGCATCATTTTAGATGTTATCATTGGTGCAGATATAAACTCAGGTATAGTCATCTTTGTTGTACTAGGAGTTGAGCTTCCTGTACTCTAACACACACTCATGTTATTTCTCCTCCATTACCCATCACTAAACAAACACAAAATTTCTCTTGACTCCACTTCTCTTTTCAGCCACGTCCTCATTTCTCCCCTCCTCTTTAGGGGAACATTCTTTGAAAGAATTGCCATCACTGGTCCACGTCCTTTTATTCTTTCTTAAACCCATTTCAGTCAGACCTTCTTCTTCACCATTTCACCAAAAATATTCCCTTCAAAGTCCTCCAAATAGCTAAATCTGAAAGCCAATTCAATGTGTTCATCTTATTTGACCCATTAGCAGCTTTCGGCACAGCTGACTATAAGCTCCTCCTTGAAACATTTTCTTCATTTGGGCTTTCACACTCCACATTCTACTAGCGAGAATTCAATACCAATGTGACGTAAATGCATGCAGCAGAAACTTCCCAGAAATTACATGACAACTCTTGTCACTAAGAAAGTGATTCTGAAGTGCACATTTGTTTTGCTTCTTTAAATTTATAAATCTGCCCTAAAAGGAGATGTGTATCTGGTAAACTGAACTCTCTTTTCTACAATTTAGCCTTCATGTACATAAAATATGCTATTAATTTCAATGGGGGAGAAATTCCATCCAAAAATGTTCCCCACAGCTGTGAGTTAAAAGCGTCTGTACAGTGTGTAGCTTTTATTTTCTAAAACCCTAATAGGTCACATATATTAATTATAAATACATAAATATGATTTTGTATTAAAAGTTTTGTAGTTTATGATAAAATCTCGTTCTGTGGTAGGCTAGAGTCCTTGTGAAGGAATGTTTGCAGCTCATGTCAGTGTATGATTGCATAGGCTTTTAAAATTTTTGATAATTGTGATATTTGATTCCTTGAACACTGCAATCTCCTCTCTCCCTCTAATGTAGTTCAGTAGGAATGTTTGTTGTGAAAACTTGTCCTCTGTTGCACTTGAAAGTTATTTCTTGTAATTTATCTTCACCACATAATTAAAAATTATATTGACACACAAAGAACTGGTTTCTGTTTACCAGTCCCTTTCACTGATCCTCCCTTACTTGCTGGACCCCTCTCCATTGGCGCCACTCCCCTTTTCTCTTCACATGCACTTTGCTGGTGATTTGATCTAGTCACTAGCTTTATGATGTTTATATTCAAATAATGTCCAAATTTCTCTCTCCAGTTTAGACTCTTCCTTAGACTTCAGACTCACATACCAAACCATCTACATGCCATTTCAAAATTAACATGTCCAAAAGTCATCTCAAAATTCTCCCCTCCAATTCTGTTCATTTCTTTCTCTCCCAGTTGATTTAAAGATACCACTCCTCAAGTTGTTCAGGCCAAAAACCAGAGTCATCCTATCTGTGGTAGTTAAGATTATGTGTCACCTTGGCTGGCCTTGGTTTTGAGTGGCTGGGCAGCTGGATGTAGTTATTCTCAGTGATGAGACTGGTAATCAACTCCATGTGGAGTCTGCTGTTAGCAGGTGAGTAGCTGGCTTAAGGATGTGGTCTGCTTGAAAAAGATATATCAAGCAAATGGCAACTCTAAGAGAGCAGGAGTGGCAATATTAATTTCTGATCAA
>NW_006921946.1:2498982-2509842 GCF_000298275.1 Orycteropus afer afer
TCAGAACTTGCTTTTCCAAAGAGCTTGCTCCCTTATGAAGAACACTACATATGTTATCAAGGTTTAAATAATGTTGTGGAGTAGAAATTCCATTGCTTTGGTGACAGCAGAGATGAAGTTGACAGTGCATTGCTGAATGAAACCAGACTTCACAGTGACAAATAGCTCATGAAGTGGGTGCTGGCTACACTTAAATTTGGGTACTTCTGTCTTCAGGCATGTGATCAGACATTCATCTCTGAGTTCTCAATCCTGCCAGCTAACACGGTGGCGTTGGATACTATCATATCCACCTGCTAGTGCAACAGCTCTCCACTGCTGTTGTCAGAGTGTCCTGTGTGTCTGATCAGATGAGAAGGAAGTATTTGTGAGCCTGGACAGACTCATGTATCAGTGTATATACTCGACCTTGACAGGTCTAACGACACTGAAAAATCTTCAGAGCTTGCATGATCTTCACGCTCAGGTACCTGTCAAGTTTACAACAACCAAAGCTGTAACGGCACTCATCCCTGCAGCGGGGAGAGGGTATTTCATCTTCTGCCTCATCTTGGTTTAGACATGCAGATTCCCACTTTGCCGCCACTCATCGAGGTTGCTGTAACAGGGCCTCCTTGCTGTAAACTTCTTCTGAGCCCCAGTTAAAGTTTATCCAGCTGTAAGTTCCTGTGTGACCTAAAGTCTGCTGGCATTGGGAAATCTCTGGACTTTTCATATCGAAAGCTGGTGACGATAGGATTGAAAATGTTTACCCATCTGCTACAGTTACCACGATCTGAGAAGAAAATAGATAGACAGGGCTTCTGGCAGTGTTTCCCTTTGATTCATCTTTACCTCCTTGAAAATACCTTCTACTTACATATATGCTTAAGCCATGAGGCCCAAGGTACTGAAATGCAGTGAACTTGATGAAACATATTTTATTTATTTTTGTATTATTATTATTTATTGTGTTTTAGGTACACATTTACAGAGCAGAGTTTGTTTTACACTCAACATTTGGTGTACATTTGTTTTCACTCTCCAATTACCATCCCCAACTCTAACCCACTCTCCTCCCCTCCCTGACTAGGACCCTCTGCTCTGTGCCCCTCATAGTTATGCACTCCTGTGTGTCCTGCATTTCCTCCATGCAAATGTTGCCCCTCTGGTGCCCCATGGTCAATTGCTCTAAGGGATGCATCTCCATAGAATATGTGGGTGCATCACCCTGCATTGAGTGGTCTGTGTGTACATCTTATTTACTGTTGGGCTAAGAGCCAGCCCCTGGGAGTGAGTTTTATTCCAGGCCTGAAGTATATCCCAGGGCCATAGCATGGGGGGTCCGACCAGAGTCTATCTGATCAGAAGTATGGTCATTATTGTGTTTTTGGATTTTGTTCCACGTTTTCCCTCCCACTCTATCCAGGATCTCCAATTTTGATCCTTTCCTGAGTGGTTGGCATTGGTAGCCGGGCACCATCTAGTTCTTCTGGTCTCAAGGCCCATCATGTCCTAGGGCTGATTGCTTCCAAATGCCACCCCCCCTCCCTTTTTTAACTCTTCTTTGCTTCTAACGATAGGAGACCATTAGCTGTATATTAGATGGCCACTTGAAAGCTTTTAAGACCCCAGTCGCTACTCGCCAAGATAGGTTGTGGAACAAAATTTTTATGTATTTTATTGTGCAAATTGAGTCTGGTGTCCCTCGATACTATGGTCCAGAGTCAGTAGATCTGTTGGATGGGATCTCTCTCCCACAGTGTCTTGCTGTCTGTGAGGGATTGCTCTATGATTAAACATATTTTAGCCAAGATAGACTTGCTGTATTTAAAGGACCAGGCATAAAGCTATCCACACTAGTATGCACAAAAACAAAACAAAACACAAAAAACATGCACACAAAAGGGTCAGTCCATTGTATAGAATTAGACCTTGTCAGGACAGAGCCTTTCTAGTTAATTACTATATTCGTTTTGCTTTGAGGTGATGACAAAGTAGTTCATTTTCTCATTACAACTATTTTACTAAATAAAATCTCTATTTGGAGATGGCCACTGTTATTGCTTGGCTCAAGTAGGAAGCCAGAGCATCATAGAAGAAGAAGAAGAAGGAGAAGGAGCAGGAGAAGGAGAAGGGAACAAGTTGTTTTGTACAAGCTGCAGTGGGGTCTTCAGTGTTTCCTCCATTGTTCCTTTATTCCATCCTCATTTAAGTTCTAAGACCTCAAGTGCTCTGAAGCTCTGAAATGTGATTTCCACGTCTAATTTCTTTTCCTGTTTACAGAAAAATCAAAGGGATTCAACTCTTTCAAGCCTTAGAGTTTATAGGGCAGTAGCTTCACTAACGGGGTGGGAGGGTGCTGATCATATCCCTTGACACTGTCAGAGGGCGTGACACCAAAGGGATCCAGGGTCTGGCAGGAGAGGAGAGAGGCCACCAAGGCAGTGACATCACTAGGTTGGTGTCACCTTTCACCCAGTGTGGTAATTCCTTCCCTCCTTTCTCCCATGGTTTTCCAGTCAGGCTATGGGTGGGTGGGCACAGCCATTGGGTGGAGAGGAGGGTCTCTGCCTCGGCCAACGGGAGAAGGGAGCAACTGAGGGGAGCTGCATAGGGAGAGGTTTGGGAGGGGCAAAGTCCCGTGTGATGCTAGGCCTTGGATGGGGTGGAGGTGAGGACAGGCTGCTCCACCCCCAAGGTGGGGTGGTCCATTCTCACCCATGAGGGAGAGGGTGATGCCATGAGTTACTGCACTGGGTGACACACACAAACCCTAGTAACACCATTAATTCTCATTGTCTATTTTACTATTGTGGGTATTATAACTTGCTTTTGTCATAACTATGCTAATCTGATCTAGTCATTGATTGCAGTGCTATCCTGAAATTTCCACATTCCTTAATCATCTTTTCATTCTATGTGTAGCATTTCTTAATCGTGCCACACATATTTAAATTGTACATGCAGTAAATGCTAGTTATTATTTAAAGACCTTAAATAATTATTCATGTTGTCAACTATTTTAGAAAAGAGATTTGTTCACATTTGTTTCAGTGTCTGATTATAAAAATGCTACAAACTTCTTTCTCATTAGCGCTCTTACTTTATCCCTTTGCACAGAGGATAAATCTCCTCATTGTTCTACTGATATTTTTCAACACTGCACCTTACAGGGTCTCTGAGACAATCATCAGCATTAGTGTGTCGTCTGTTGCTTTGTTTAAGAAATGCCAACTAGTAGGTCTACACGGCCTCCAGCTCTGTTTCCAATGTCATCCTCAAAAAGGTCAAATCAGCAAGTGCAGGGCTTCTTCATTCACTCATCCAATATGCATTGAGTTACAGGCACTATGCTGGTGCTAGATACAAAATGTTGCTCAGATTACTTGGAGGAGGGGATAATTTTCTCAGTCAGCTTTTCCACTTTCAAGATTGGTTAAAAGTTAGAATTCTATTGAATTTTTTAAGTAACATTTTCAGTCATCTTCAATTTTGACAGTGAATATTGGTGTTTTCTTTTCCATAGTCATACATTCTTCTTCTTTCCCAAACAAATCCAATTTTGCTTAGGTATGGGCCAATATTATTGTCTGAAAAAGTGGAATCTAATTAGTATGTCATAAGATAAACAAACGTGTTGTCTATGTTAGTTGTGGTATTCCCATTCATCTTTGCCAGTGATTGGTTCAGGGAGGGAGTTATAGGGAAAGACCAGGCTCTAGGAAAGCACATCAGACTTGATAAAGGGTCAACAAGTGAAACTCTCAGTGAGGTGGACTGACATGATGGTTGCAACAGTGGACTCAGTCACACCAATGACCTGAAGATGGCTCAGGGCTGGGCAACCTTTTGTTCTGTTTTACACGAGGTCCTCACGAGTTGCAGTCACTGCGACTGCATCTAACAACAACAACAACAGCAACAGCAACAACAGTGAAGCAATTTTTGTCAGTGAGCTCTATGAGTCTGTAGGATGTCCATGACACATGGGAAGAGGGCTTCTTTTTTATTCATTTAGAAGTTATTATATGAAGACATGATGCTTATGGCTTCTGCAGTCCTCTGAAAATCCTGAGTAGGGATATTACCAAGCCACCAAATGCTGGCAGAGCAGAAAGCAGAACAAACACAAATCTTAAGGGATATTATTAAACTGCTAAATCAACCAAAGAATTGCCTAACTCTGGAATTCTTGTTAAGAGAGACAATAAATGACTTTATTGCTTAAAGTACTTTTAGCTGGGCACTGTATTACATAGAGTTGAAGAATCTAACTGATATATATTACAATCATGTTCCCTATTCAAATAATACTGAGTCACTACTCAATTTCTGAAGTCTTCTCCCTTTATCATGAAACTTTAGCTGTATGATGCTGCTGGGAAAGAAAGAGTGGTATGTCTTCCACTGAACATTCAAACTGACAGATCAGTAGGACCAGTTTTTGTATCAATAGTGGACAATTGGGGTAATTTTTGGCTGGTTCAGTGGAATCTTTGTGCTTTGTTAGCATATATTATAGATGTTTTATCCAAAGAAGAGCATGCTTACCATCTTAACCTATTTTACATTCAATTTCAATTAGTAGCCCCAGCTTTTAATTTATTCTACCAATTAGGAAATGTGACCATTACTGAACATGTATCTGGAAGACTGCTGATTTTTAATATTTAAATGTTCTGATAATATAATTTATTATCTGCAGCAACAGATGTATTATTATGTTTCTATTTGTTAACATGATCTTTTATTCCTCTGCATATCTCTGAGGGAAATAATTGATATAAAGGAAAAAAAACAACCTTAACTCAGAGAAACAAACAGAAATCTCTTGAAATCATATTAATGCTCCTTAATTTAGTAAAAGAAATATGACAAAAAGTTACTATTATAATGATGAAATGAGTCACTTCAAGTTACGATAACTTGTTCTAGCAGAGTTCAAGATTATGTTTTTGAAATTGAGACAATAAGCTACAATTAAAGCTAATTTATATTCATTGTATTATGTAGGATTTTATCATCTGCTTTTAAACAGTGTCTTTTCTATGGCACTACTATCTACTTAAAGTTTAACTGTGCCTTTTTGGGAGTTTCATTTAATTATCTCTAAGTTGGTATTAGCTGCTTGGTTAGCCTAATTATGTTATTATGAAATGAACAAGAGCTTTTCTCATAGGCAGATATTCAGCATCGGGTATTTCCATGTATGGCATTAAAACCTCCCTCAGTTTCTGATGTAAAACAAGTGTTCTCAGACTCCACTTTAGCTAGCCTGCTGATAAACAGACTTCTTGACATTCAATAATGAAAATGTAAATAGTATGACCAAAGGATAAAGAAATTATGATGTCCCAAACCCATTTACGTACTTATGATAGTTTGATAAAAATTGAGTAGAGACAAGCTTAGTAACTTCCTAGTAAAATGCTAATGCTTGCTCCTTCATTTTGTGGAAGTGAGTATAGACTTGGGCTTTGTGGTTATTCTTATTGGAACAACACAAGTCCCACTTCTAGTGCTTAGTTAGGCAGCCATTTTGTAGCTGGTAACAAACATAATTAAAAGAACAAAAAAAATTATGTGTATAAAACATGGTGCCTGTGCATTTAAATACAAAGAGGAGTGTCTTCTTCTGTGATCCCTTTCAAATCTCAAGTGTCTCCTTTCAAAGGCAATCATTTTGGTTCCTCTTTCAGTCAAAAGATTAACCCATTTTAACTTTCTGAGGGAAGAAGCCCCAAAGCCACAGAGACGTTTTTAATCCTGCCCTAATATAATCTGAATTCTCCAAAATGCCTACCTCTAAGGTAAATGGAATCCATTAAAAAGTAGTTATTAAGCCCTGTGAACAGAAAACAATATTAGAAACCTAAAAATGGTAGCTCTGGGGCAATGAAACTCCCTGGAAGAAGAGTATAGAAACATGAACAGACGAAGAAGCGACATCCTTTAGTATTAAAAAAAGAAAAAAAAAAAGATTATGATGAAAAATATAACTAATTAGCATTTTTATTGTTTCTTTCAATAAAAATCTCACGGAACTTTACGGGACAAGCAGGGTGATAAAAGGATGCCTCAGGGTAGGCTACCAGATGGAATAATAGATACACGATGAAAATATATACAAATACGGACACTTGACTGTTTATGTAAGCTGTGTAATGCCGAATCATGTTATCCGTATATACTCTCTGTCACAGATGTACTTTCAAAGTACAATAGAAGTACAACAGCAATATAAATTTTAAAAAATCTGTTGTTACCACACAAGTTTAAATCCAAAGTCAAGTTCACTTTAGTCAAGTTTCAGAATTAAAGCATACACATACCCACACTCCCCCCCAAAATTTTTTTTCTTGTTTTTTGTATTTATAATATGCCTTTGTTGAACAGGAACAGTTATATAGTATAAGATCTCTAGAGAATAAAGCCATACATACATTTTATTGTACCAAGCCCTACACAATTGGATGTCTGCAGGGAATTAGAAATGGACAGTGATTTTTTTGGCTGCTAGTATAAATGTAAGTGATATTTTGCTAAGGTCAGATCCTTCTAACCATCTCAGAGCTAATATTCAAGAATCACAATAAGGTTTAAATGTAACCCATGCTAACATAGTGCATGTGTTCTGTTAAGATAAGGCTTATTTTCAATAAATGGAGTGAAGGATCAGCCTCAGACTTAATTCACTAAAGTCATCTATTGCACTGACAGTTCAACAAAAATGGCCTACAAATTAGTGATGATGTTTCCAGTAAAGGATATAGATGGAATGATGATTAAATTATGTGGACTACTGATTAATTTCATGAACCCTAAACTAACACTTGCTATACATATTATTTCTGACCTAGAAATAAGCTGGAATCCTCTTTTAAGACACAGGCTTACAATAAATACTCAACTTAAGTATTGAAGGACTCATTCATATTGTGACCTTTTCCTACAGAAGAAATTTCTCAGTATTTTGGAAGCAAAAACGACAGTGTTAACACCATGTCTATACACAGGAGATGCTCTGAAGACAGACTTCATCTAACAGGTGCTCTTGATAGTCTCTGGAGGTAAGGGTTCCTATGTTCTGTCTCTGGATATGCCACTTTATGTAATTTAAAGTAATATTTAGAACAGCATTGTTGTTGTTGTTGTGTTGTTATGTGCCGTCGAGTCAAACCCGACTCATAGCGACCCCTCCTTGGGTTTCCGAGGCAGTATCACTATGGAAGTAGGATTGCCCAACCTTCCTTCTGAGGAGTGGCTGGTGGGTTTGAACCGCCAGCCGTCTGGTTAGCAGGCAAGTGTCTTAGCCACTATGCTACCAGAGCTCCCAGAATTAGATCTTTTATATATTGTTGAGTTCTCACAAACACTTGATGGTAGTGGGAACTCATCCCTGAAGCAGACCCACCTCTGTCCTTAACTATTTCACAAAACTAGCTGGCTATGAAGGAGTCCCTGGGAGTCCTTGGGTGGCACAGTGATTAAGAGCTTAGCTACTGTTGGAAAGATTGGCAGTTTGAACCCACCCAAAGGCACCTCAGAAGACAGACCTGGTGATCTGTTTACCAAAGGTCACAGCCTTGTAAAACCTATAGTAGCAGACCTGTTCTTCAACCATGGGGTCACATGAGTTGGAATCAACTCCACGGCAGTGAATAAGACATTGGACATGGCCTTTGGGCCTCACAAGTGATCTGTTCCTCGTCTTATTGTCTTTGCTGTTTCCTGGTTCTTGTCAGTTTCTCAGTTAGCTGTCTTACTTTTCCTGGAAACCTGATTTGTTACAAGTACTCCCAGATCCTCTGCTATCAGACATGCAAATCTTGTACTGTACATCTATTTACTCACAGACGAGTAGCATTGTCTTGGTAGTATTGTTTCATTTGTCATGGTATGTCGATTCCTCCAAAGAAATTCTATCAGGCTCTATACCTATGGTTCCTGCCTTTATTCAGTTTCAAACACTTTTTCTCAATCACCATCTGGTCTTAAATCTCGACAACCTAATCACCACCAAGGTCTCCATGATAAGAATTGTTGTTGTTGTTGTTGTTGTTATGTGCCGTCGAGTCAGCCCCGACTCATAGCGACCCCTCCTTGGGTTTCCGAGGCAGTATCACTACGGAAGTAGGATTGCCCAACCTTCCTTCCGAGGAGTGGCTGGTGGGTTTGAACCGCCAGCCTTCTGGTTAGCAGTCAAGTGTCTTAGCCACTATGCTACCAGAGCTCCTATGATAAGAATAGCAGTTTTCAACTGACTATGATTAAGCACTTTCTTGGTGGCGGAGTACGTAAGGCATCTGATTGCTAAATTAGAATGCTTGCAGTTCAAACCCACCAGCCACTCCTTGGAAGGAAGACTGGGCAATCTACTTCTGTAGAGATGCTGCCTCAGAAACCCAACGAGGGGTCTCTATGAGTGGAATTAACTCGAGGGCAATGAGTTTGTTTTTTTTTTACACCCACAAGATTAACAGAACATTTATTCTACTAGGATCCATCTTTACTAGTTACGATCTTAGGAGCTAACAGTTCAACCCCTGAAGGATATAACAAATATAATTATTCCGATAACTCCTTTAAGACAAGCACTTAAGTAGATCACGGCCACCCTTGCTCCTTACTCCTCTTTTCTTCTCCTATCCCACATCATCGAATGGTTGTATTTGTGAGCATTTTAGTCATTTCATTTTGAAACAACCAGAGATACAAGGGAAGAAAAAGTTGTGAGAACACTAGAAGACAAGCCTGGTTACCATGGCAAAGATATGAACAGAATGTCCCAGGAGAAACATAAATAATTGATCAGGATTTCTGCTCACTTGTTAATTCATCTTTGATATCTTTAAAATACATCTATCTCAAAATGAATCAGATTACATGCATACATGTTCAATACATTATTAAAGAAATAAGAGTACGTGGCTAATAGAATTTCTATATTCTACAAAGGTATGACTATAGTGTTGATCCAGAGAAAGAAAATGCAGGTAACTCTACAATTTAAAAAGATTAACAATCCATACGGTTTAAAGATATCTGAGGACTAAAGTCATTGCACTTAAATTCAATGATGCGGATCACAGCACCCTGGGATGGATTGGTGCCTCAACTGCAGTTAACCAAAGTGAAATGCATCCAAAACGAGTTTTCAGATAATGATAAAATTGCATTTAATCACAAAAAAAGAAGGATTAAAAAAAAAAACCCTCAAAAAAAAAAAACAACCTGGCCCAGATGGTTTCACAGGTGAATTCTACCAAATATTCAGAGAAGAACTGACACTAATCCTACTCAAACCACTCCAGAACATAGAAAAGGATGGAATCTTCCCAAATTCATTTTATGAAGCAAGCATAACCTTGATACCAAAACCAGGCAAAGACATCACAAAAAGGAAAACTACAGACCAATATCCCTCATGAATATAGATCCAAAATTCTTCAACAAAATTCTAATCAATAGACTCCAACAACATATCAAAAAAATAATACATTATGACTAAAAGGGGTTTATACCAGGTATGCAAAGATGGTTTAACATTAGAAAAACAATCAATGCCATCCATCACTTAAATAAAACAAAACAAAATAACCACATGATCATATCAATTGATGCAGAAAAGGCATTTGGTAAAATCCAACACCCATTCCTGATCAAAACTCTTAGTAAAATAGGAATAGAAGGGACATTCCTCGACATAATAAAGGGCATATATGCAAAACCAACAGCCAACATTATTCTCAATGGAAAGACTGAAACCATTTCCCTTGCAAACAGGAACCAGATAAGGATTCCCTCTACCACCACTTCTATTCAACATTGTATTGGAAGTCCTAGACAAGGCAACAAAGCAAGAAATCAAAGGCATCCAAATTGGTAAGGAAGAAGTCAAACTATCCCTATTTGCTGATGATATGGTCTTATACATAGAAAACCCAAGAGACTCAGTAAGAAAACTACTAGAACTAATTGAGACATATAACATAGCGGTGGGATACAAGATTAACATACAAAACTCAGTTGGATTCCTCTACTCCAGCAAAGAAATTGCTGAAAAGGAAATCAATACCACATACAATAGCTACCAAAAAAAAAAATAAAATACTTGGGAATCAATCTCACTAGGGACACAAAAGACCTGTATAAAGAAAACTACAAAATACTACTTCAAGAAACCATAAGAGATCTACATAAAGGGAAGAACATACCATGCTCGTGGATAAAAAGATTGAACATTGTGAGAATGTCAATACTATCCAAAGCAATCTATTCAAAGATATCCCAATCCAGATCCCATCAGCATTCTTTAAGGATATGGGGAAAAGCAATCACTAATTTTATATGGAAAGAAAAGAGATCTCGAATAAGCAAAGCACCATTGAAGAAGAAGAAGAAAGTAGGAGATCTCACACTACCGGATCTCAAAACCTACTATACAGCCACAGTAGTCAAAACAGCTGGGTACAGGTATAACAATAGACACATAGACCAGTGGAACAGAATTGAGAAACCAGAAATAGATCCATCAACCTATGGTCTGCTGATTTTTGACAAAGGGCTGAAATCCACTAAATGGGGAAGGGATAGTCTCTTTAACAAATGGTGCTGGCAAAACTGGATATCCATTTGCAGAAAAACGAAACAAGAAATTAACTCCAGATGGATCAAAGACTTAAATATAAAACCTAAAACTACAAAGTTCCTCAAGGAAAAACTAGGGACAAATTTGTTGTTGTTGTTGTTGTTATGTGCCGTCGAGTCAGACCTGACTCATAGCAACACCTCCTTGAGTTCCCAAGGCAGTATCACTACAGAAGTAGATTGCCCCATCTTCCTTCTGAGGAGTGGCTGGTGGGTTTAAACTGCCAG
>NW_006921946.1:2509942-2517473 GCF_000298275.1 Orycteropus afer afer
AAAAAAAAAAAAAAAATCAAAGGAAACTTTCAACGTTGGTAAGAGAAGAGCTGCTGGCCTAAACAACTCAATACAATGAGCATTTATAAATGCTGGGCTGATTCAGGTGCTGAGAGTGGAAAAATGAGTAAGGAGTCACTGTGTTCATGAGCTTTCACGTTAGGCAGGGGCATAAACAGCTACAGAGCTCACTATCCAGGAGTGACTTGCCAAATAAACAAGGAAAGCACAGGCTTACTTTTGCTTACTTACCCATCTGTAGGGAACAATTGCACATGAGCTTCACCACATTAGTAACGAAGCATAAGTAAGTTTGTGCATACCTTGCTTACTGGGTACTCCATCCCTGTCAATGATGGTAAATTTGAAAGAGGCTTTGATTCTGTGGGAGATTGCTGTGAGGCTGGGAGAGAGACAAAGCCAGCCCTACCTAGAAACAGAGTCTTTGATGTGGTCCAGACGATATGAAATTCTCACTACAGATTAGTGAGCAAACACAAGCAAGCCCAACACACCTAATCCAAAACTGCTCCTTACGACGTGCTGACCCATGAGATCCTGAGGAACAAGCAGTGAGCTGAGAGGACAAGAATTTTGAGGTCATTCTCACTCCTCACGTCTACAGTTCTAGCTGCATGTATACTGCCTGAGATTGAAATAGGTATGTGGCAGATGGGAAGTCTCTCCACAATTCATTCTTCTACATATTCCAGAGGCTCAGGCATCTGTTGCACATGAACATGCATTCACCATTGAAAAACCATGGAAAATCAATGAAGAACCGTAACGTTAAAAACTCGGAGAGCTGGCAAGATGCAGTAGTGTGAAAGGAGTTGAGCAATTTGTAGTGATTCTAAATAACTGGATTGATGGAAAAGGTGAGTGATTGGGTGAGAGACTTGTGAGGAAAAAAAGGTAGAAAAGAAAGTCACAACTAAACAAACAACCAAAGCAAACCTACAGGTAGGAAAGGTATTTTTGTTTGTCTGTTTTGAAAGCTTCTATTCAAGGCTGAAGTGAAATAAAGTTTTAGTAAATAATAATTACAAAATTTTATGAAAATCAAGGACTTGTTTTTTAAAGAGATGCACATTTAAGGCATATTTGTTTTCAAATGAGTTTCAATATTATAAAGTCATGCCTTACTGTTTATGTTTTTGGGTAAGGAAGAAACCTCCAACCCCCAGTGAAATATAAGTAAAATGGAGTAATATTAAGTTTTCTTTGGGCTTTGTGGGTGCATATGGTTGACTATGAAGCTAGAAGGACTTTCTGAAACTATGTAGATAGAGCACTATACACCTATAAATTATTTTGAGGATATAGCTGTATTTATTTAATAGGAGTGGGAAAATTTTAATGACTGGAAGAATTGGTATACCTCTGAAAATATTTATCCAGGAAAATTCTAAGACTTCTAGCCTACAACCATGTCTATTAATGACGTATCCCTCAGGAAATTTTACGTGCAATCAAACATGCCTAAACTTATAATGCATTCTCATGGATTCATTTATTCATTTATTCTTGCGTCAACTTACATGGATAAACTCATACCAGACCTCAGGATGCAAATGCAAGGTTTGTCATAGACTTCAAATCCAGTGCCTTAGATTCACAGGTAAAGAGTCTATTGCAATACCAATGTGACAAGGAAACAATATACATAAAATACTTTTGGTTTTCTTTGGAAGGGCAACTAGATTAGCCTCAGCAGTGCAGGTCATTCAAGTAATGCTTTTCATAAGTGTCATCTGTGCTTACTGTTGAAAGAAAAATTAGAGTTAGGCAGGTAAAGAAGGGAAGCTGTATAAAGGCATGGAAAAAAGAGAATTAAATATTCAAACACTCCACGTGGTTCAGGAACCTGGAGTATTGATTCACAGAGACAGATGATGTTAGATAAGTAGGTCGTCACTAGGTCATGGAGGGCATTTTATGCCATAATGAGACTTGAATTTTATTTTGCAGGCTATGAACCACTGAAAGATTTATAGCAAAGGAGTGACATGATAAGATTTGCATTTTGGTAAGCTCATTCAAACTGCAGTTTGAAGGATGATTAGAGCAAGGCAAGATGTGAGAAGGGAGACCAGTAAGAAGGCTGACAAAGCTTTTAAGTGAGAAATAATGATGTGGAGAAAGGGATGGATTTGACATCTGTAGACTGCTAAAGGAAACAGGATGCCAATGATGACCACTGGATTTCTGCGTTGGACAGTTGGTCAGATGTCTACCAACAAAATGGGAATAAAGGAAGAGGAGCAGATTTGGATGAAAATAAAATGAATTTAATTTTGGACATATTAAAAAAAAACAACAAACAGCAACAAAACAAACTCACTGCCACTGAGTTGATTCGGATGCATAGTGAGCCCCACTGGGTTTCCAAACTGTAAATCTTTACAGAAGCAGACTGCCTCATCTTTCTTCCACAGAGTGGTTGGTGGGTTTGGACCACCAACCTTTCTGTTAGCAGTGCAATGCCTTAGGAAATTGTTAGGCATCCATTTTGAGATAATTATAAAATATGAAAACCAAACCCACTGCCATAGAGTTGCTTCTGACTCATAGAGACCCTATAAAATAGAGTAGAAGTGCACTCAGGACTTCCGAGGCTGTAAATCTTGATGGAAGTGGTCGTGTCATTTTTCTCCCTTGGAGAAGCTGGTGGGCTTGAACGACTGACCTTTTGGTCAGGATCCAGATGCTTTAATCACTGCACCACTAGAGCTCCTTGAAATAACTATAACATTGCTGTATTTATGGACCTGGAGTTGAAGAAAAGGACCAGACCTGCAAGTAAATGTGGGACTCATTGCTTATAGGAACAACTAAAGAAGCATAACACTAAATGGTGTCACCCAGAGAAGATGTTAAAATTAGGCAAGAATTTGGCTGAGAATGAAGCCTTGAGACACTATTGCAGAAACAGAGAGAATTAACAGAACACTCTACTCCAAAGAGGCCAGAGCAATGACATAATTAGGAGTTACTATAGAAATTGCTGTGGAAGCCAACAGAGCTATTTCAAGAGGTGAGAGTGACCAATAGCTTTTATTACTCCCAAAATATCAAGTAACATGATGTTTGAAATATGTCCATTGGATTTAGCAACAAAGAATATACTGGTAATTTTATTGAGAGCTCTTTTTATACAGCTTGATACATTGAGTGGAGAAGTGGAAACATTTCCTTTAAGAAGCAGTGAACTTTTCCTTTAAATTTTTTTTTCTATGTCAAAAAGAAAAGGAGAGATTTCATGGACTCAAAAGAAGGATTTTCTAAAATCCAAATGTACATTTGAAAGTGAAAGAACCAGTGGAGAAAAACAGTTTGCATATATTGTAGAAAAATGTGATAATCACTAAAGTGAGGTCTGGTGGTACGGGAGGATGTGGGAATAACTGTAAGCAAGGACTAGATTTGAAACAAAGAAGGACTATTCTTTGAAGGCAGGAAGAGAAGAACAAGAGAAGGCTTGTTATTGGGAGCTGCCGCTGAGTTGGCTCCTACGCATAGCGACCTCATGTTGTTGTTGTTGTTGTTGTTGTTGTTATGTGCCGTCGAGTCGGCCCCGACTCATAGCGACCCCTCCTTGGGTTTCCGAGGCAGTATCACTACGGAAGTAGGATTGCCCAACCTTCCTTCCGAGGAGTGCCTGGTGGGTTTGAACCGCCAGCCGTCTGGTTAGCAGGCAAGTGTCTTAGCGACCTCATGGACAACAGAATAAAACACTGCCTGGACCTGTGCCATCCTCACAATCGTTACTATCTTTGAGCCCATATTTCCAGCCACTGTGTCAATCCATCTCATTGATGGTCTTCCCCTTCTTTGCTCACCCTCTACTTTACCAAGCATGACGTCCTTCTCCAGGGAATGGTCACTTCTGACAACATGACTAATGTATGTGAGATGAAGTATGGCATTCTCGCTTCCAAGGAGCATTCTGGCTGCACCTCTTCCAGGAGAGATTTGTTTGTTCTTCTGGCAGGCCATGGTATTTTCAGCATTCTTCCCCAACACCACAATTCAAAGGTATCAACTCTTCTTTGGTCTTCCTTATTCTCTGTCTGAGGATCCAGGTAAGGTGTGGGGGGCAGGCAGGTCCCAGCCCCCAGAGCCAGGAAAGGGAGAGGGAGAGTGTCCGGGACCACAAAAGCTGCAGGATCCAGATAGGAATTAGGTAAGGGGAGGGCAGAGAGGTTTCCAAAAGCTAAGGGAGACACACTTGTCTGTCAGTTTGTCATCCTGTGTGGCTTGCACGTAGTTCCGAGGCTGTGTCACCAGTGTTTCAAACGCTTGCAGGGTTGCCCTTGGTGTCCAGTTTCAACACAACTTAGAGACTAAGACAGACTAGAAAGAAGGAAGAGGCCATCCACTTCTCAAAAACTTGGCCAGGGAAAACCTTAGAATAGCAGAGAAACACTGTCTTATGTATTACTGGGCAACTTTATGAATAGCTTGGAAACATTGTCCAACAGAGTGCAAGAAGACCAGCCCTTAGGTCAGAGGCACTCAAAATAGGACTGGGAAAGAGCTGCCTCATCAGAGTAGAACCAACCTTAATGATACGGATAAAATAAATCTTTTGGGACTTCCATGTGCTGATGTGGCACGACTCAAATTGAGAAGAAACAGCTGCAAACATCTATTAATAAACGAACATGGAATGTGTGAAGTATGAATCTAGGAAAATTGAAAGTTGTCAAAAATGAAATGGAGTGCATAAAGATTGATATCCTAGGCATTAGTGAGCTGAAATGGATGGGTTTTTGGCCATTTTGAATCAGGCAATCATATGATCTGCTATGCTGGGAATGACAACTTGAAGAGGAATGGAGTGGCATTCATCATCACCAAGGATATTTCAAGATCTCTCCTGAAGTACTATGCTGTAGTGATAGGGTAATATCTATATGCCTATAAGGAAGAACTGTTAATATTACAATATTTCAGACTGCAGAAATTGATAAAATTTATTCACCAATTACCAAAGCCAAAGATGAGGAAATTGAAGATTTTTATCAATTTCTGCAGTCTGAAATTGACTGAATGTGCAATCAAGATGTAGTAATTTTCACTGGTGACTGCAATGCAAAAGTTGGAAACAAAGAGGAATGACTGGTAGTTGGAAAATTTGGCCTTGGTGAGAGAAATAACGCTGGGGATCGCAAGATAGAATTTTGCAAGACCAGTGACTTATTCATTGCAAATACCTTTTTTCAACAACACAAATGGTGGCTATACATGTGGACTTCACCAGATGGAGTACACAGGAATCAGATTGACTGCATCTGTGGCAAGAGGTGATGGAAAAGCTCATCTTCAGCCAAAACAAGACCAGGAGTTGATTGTGGAACAGACCATCTACTGCTCATATGCAAGCTCAACTTGAAGTTAAAGACAATTAAAACAA
This sequence comes from Orycteropus afer afer, assembly GCF_000298275.1. Taxonomy (NCBI): domain Eukaryota; kingdom Metazoa; phylum Chordata; class Mammalia; order Tubulidentata; family Orycteropodidae; genus Orycteropus; species Orycteropus afer. The sequence goes on from NW_006921946.1 coordinate 2,515,362, forward strand.
GTCCATGAGAGCCAAAATATGACCTACAATATATCCTTCCTGAATTTTGAGACCATCTAAAGAATAGATTTGATGCATTGAACGCCAATGACTGAAAACCAAAAGAATTGTGGGATGACATCAAGAATATCATTCCTGAAGGAAGCAAGAGGGCATTAAAAATATGAGAAAGAAAGAAAAGACCAAAATGGATGGCAGAAGAGACTCTGAAACTTGCCCTTGAGTGAAGAGTAGCTAAAGCAAATGAAAGAAATGACAAGACAAAAGAGCTGAACAGAAGATTTCAAAGAGCAGCTCGAGCAGACAAAGCCAATTACTATAAAGAAATGTGCAAAGACCTGGAGTTAGAAAACCAAAAGGGAAGAACACTCTTGACATTTCTCAAGGTGAAAGAACTGAGAAAAAATTTGAGCCTCAAGTTGCAATATTGAAAGATTCTGTGGGCAAAATATTGAATGATACAGGAAACATCAAAAGAAGATGGAAGGAATACACCGAGTCACCGTACCAAAAAGAACTGGTCAATCTTCATCCATTTCAGGAGGTGGCATATGTTCAAGAACCAATGGTAATGAAGGAAAAAGTCAAAGCTGCACTGAAAGAATTGGTGAAGAACAAGGCTCCAGGAATTGAAGGAATGCCCATTGAGATGTTTCAACAAATGGATATCCCGCTGAAGGGACTCACTCAGCTATGCCAAGAGATTTGGAAAACAGCTACCTGGCCAACTGATGGGAAGAGATCCAGATTTGTACCCATTACAAAGAAAGGTGATCCCACAGAATGTGGAAATTATCGAACAAATATCATTAATATCACATGCAAATAAAATCTTACTAAGATAATTCAAAAATGGTTGCAGCAGTATATTGACAGAGAACTTCCAGAAATGTAGGCCTGATTCAGAAGAGGACATGGAATGAGGGATATCATTGCTGATGTCAGATAGATCTTGACTCAAAGCAAAGAATACCAGAAAGATGTTTGCTTGTGTTTGTTTGACTATGCAAAAGCATTTGATTGTGTGGATCATGACAAATTGTGGATAACATTGAGAAGAATGGGAATTTCAGAACACTGAATTGTACTCATGAGGAACCTGTACATAGACCAGGAAACTGTCATTTGAACAGAACAAGGGAACACTGCATGGTTTAAAATCAAGAAGAGAGTACATCAGGGTTGTATCCTTTCACCATACTTATTCAATCTGTATGCTGAACAAATAATCCGAGAAGCTGGACTATATGAAGAAGAACATAGCATCAGGATTGGAGGAAGACTCATTAAGAACCTGCGATACACTGATGATACAACTTTGCTTGCTGAAAGTGAGGATGTGTTGAAGCACTTACTGAGGAATGTTGAAGAATACAGTCTGCAGTATGGATTACATCTCAATATAAAGAAAACAAAAATTCTCACAATTGGACAGCATCTTTTCCTCCATTGGAAAAGACTGAAGTTGTCAAAGAGTTCACATTGCTTGGTTCTACAATCAACACCAGTGGAAGCAGCAGTCAGGACATCAGAGGATATATAGCACTGAGCAAATTGTCTGCAAAAGACCTCTTTCAAGTGCTGAAGAGCAAAGATGTCCCCTTGAGGACGAAGGTGCGCCTGACACAAGCTATGGTATTTTCAGTTGCCTCATATGCATGTGGGAGCTGGACAATGAATAAGGAAGACCGAAAAAGAATTGATGCTTTTGAGTTCTGGTGTTGGCAAAGAATGCTGAGATTCTGCCAAAAGAACTAACAACTCTGTCCTGGAGGAAGTGCAGCTGGAATGCTCCTTGGAGGTGAGAATGGCCAGACTTCATCTCTCCTACTTTGGTCATGTTGTCAGAAGGGACCATTCCCTGGAGAAGGATGTCATGCTTGGTAAGGTGGAGTGTCGACAAAAGAGAGGAATGTCCTCAATGAGATGGATTGACACGGCGGTGGCGGCAATGGCCTCAAGTATAGCAAAGATCATGGAGCTGGCGGATGACCAGGTGGTGTTTTGTTCTGCTGTGCATAGGGTTGCTATGAGTTGGAGATGACTCGAAGGCACCTAACAACTAACAACATTCTCTGTCCAGCTTTCACATGCATATGAGGTGACTGAAAA
>NW_006921946.1:2517633-2521041 GCF_000298275.1 Orycteropus afer afer
GTAATCCATACTGAAGACTGTAGTCTTTGATCTTATTAGTAAGTACTTCATGTCATCTTCACTTTCAGTAAGCAAGACTGTGTCAAGCATATCACAGGTTGTTAATGATTTTTTTCTCTAATCTTAATGCCACATACTTCTTCATATAGTCCAGTCTCTCAGATTATTTGCTCAGCATACAGATTGAAAAAATATGATGAAATAATGCAACTTTGATGTACACTTTTCCTATCTTAAACCGTGCAGTATCACCTTGTTCTCTTCAAATGATGGCCTCTTGGTCTATGAACAGGTTCCTCATGAGCACAATTAAGTATTCTAGAATTCTCATTCTTTGCAAAGTTATGCATAATTCATTATAATCCACACAGTCAAATGCTTTTGCATAGTCAATAAAGCACAAGTAGACATATTTCTGGTATTCTTTGCTTTTGGCCAAGATCCATCAGACATCAGCAATCATTCCTCTTCTGAAATCAGGTTGCATTTCTGGAAGTTCCCTGTTGATATACTGCTGCAAGATTTTACTTGCATGTGATAGTGATGATATTGTTCAGTAATTTTTACATTCTGTTGGATCACCTTTCTTTAAAATGGGCACAGGTGGTGCAGTGGGTAAAGCATTTGGCTGCTAACCAGAAGGTTGGTGGTTCAAACTCACCAGCTGCTCTGCAAGAGGAAGATGAGGCAATCTACTTCCTTAAAGAATTATAGCCTGGAAACTCTGGTGGGGGGGGGGGTCACCATGAGTCAGAATCAACTCGATGGCTATGAGAGAGAAGTTTTAGACACAGATAAATTTACAGATGGGAGCAAGAGGTTGAGGACTTTTTAGGAAGTATGTTTTGGGAAATTGAAAGAATCATCTAGATCATGAGACTATGCTGTGTTATTATTATATCTATCTGTGCTCAGTGGAAGTGGAACAAAGAAGGAGTATGTCCAAATGACATGATTTAAGGGTTATAAGTGTAGCAGAGAGACCAAGAGTTAGAAAATACTGGCAAGGTAATGGTAGAAAGGGTGCAAGACTGGGTATAAAATGAAGAGGAGGAAAAGAGAAGTTTTCATGGGAGTGACAATCTTAGAGAAATGGAATAAGTTGGGGGACTGGAGAGATTCCTGATATTTTTTTTTTTTTTGTCAGAATTCAATATTGCCTGTCTTTTATGTATATTATTGACTATCTTTATTTTTCTAGGGAGTAGACTCACATTTTGAAACATTAGGAGTGGGTCTTATCTTTTATCCTTACCTTTTATTTCTGTTGTTTTTATTATGTGCTCTGGTAGCATAGTGCCTAAGGCACTTGACTGCTAACCAGAAGATTGGCTGTTTAAACCCACCAGCCACTCCTCAGAATGAAGGTTGGGCAATCTACTTCTGTAGTGATACTGCCTGGGCAACCCAAGGAGGGGTTGCTATGAGTCGGTCTGACTCGACGGCACATAACAACAGTGTATTTAATGACATCTAACATACTAGAGATCTAGACATAGTGACCATTCAGATGTTTTTATTACATGTGTTAATGAATTTAATGCTTAGAAATGTACCAGGCTGGTTATTAGGGAAAAGTCTGACTCATAAGCTTCAGATCTGAAAGTTTTCTCTCAGCTTATCACTTCCTCAGACTTCACAAATCCTGGAAGCAACCAGTGAAATAACTTTGCCTCTGGCAGTTGCTATTTCTATATTCTTCAGACAGAGAGGCTTGGGGTTTTGGAATCAGTAAAATTTTTCTTGTCCTTTTCATGTTGGGGACAACAATTGTAGAGAGTTTTCCAGTGGGGTTATCTCTTAGTGTCTCTTTATCTATGGAGAAGCCTGGTAACAGAGGGATGTACTCAAGTAGCTTCTGTTTTTTTTTTTTTTTAATATCCAGAGCACCAAATTAGAAAACAGTAGAAACATCTATTTTATTCTCATTTAATTCTATCAATTTACTTAAATTCCATTGGTGATAATAGTCTAGTAGATCAGAAAAATATCATAGAATTACTTCAGAAGTCAAATAAATATAAGCTCTGAATCCCTGTTTATATGATAATTTGAGTATCATTGGTGAAAGGTGTAGATGAAATTCAAAAGGTTTATTTATACCTTATACAGACTTCTAAGGAGCTCTGGTGATGTAGTGGTTAAGGCAGTTGGTTTCTAACCAAGAGATTGGTAGTTTGAACCCACCAGCTGCTCCATGGAAGAAAGATGAGGCAGTCTGCTTCCGTAAAGATTTACAGCCTTGGAAACCCAGTAGGAGTCGCTATGAGTGGGTATCAACTTGATGGCAGCGAGTTTGTTTTTTCGGTTTATACTGACTTCTAAAGAGTTCTGGTGGTATAACAGTTAAGTGCTTAGCTACTAACTGAAAGGTCAGGGGTTCAAACACACCAGGAACTCTGCAGGAAAAGGATCTAGCAATCTACTTTTGTAAAGATTACAGCCTAGAAAACCCTAAGGGGCATTTCTACAGGGTCACCATGAGTTGGTGTCGACTAGATGACAAAGAGCATATAGACTTCTAGGTCCCTATGTGGTGTGTTCAACTGCTAACTCACTCAGCAGTACAACATTAGAGACATGCCTGGCGATTTGCCTCCATTAAGATAACAGCCAAGAAAACTCTGTGGAGAAGCTCTGCTGTTGGGTCACCAAGACTTGGAATTGACTAGACAGTAACTAACAACAGCAACATATAGAGTGCTACTCTTGGACAGTTACTATTTGAACCTCAGTTTTGCACATGTGAGATGTGAGGCTAGTGTATTATTATTTTGTTCCCGCTGGGAAAAAAAGAAAGCTGACTAACTCTGTTTATGAAATCCTTTTTACTTGGTTCTGCTAAGATCCATTTTGAATGTCTTAATATTTTCCAATTATTATGCCTTCCCTAAAAGGAAAGAGCTGTACCAATCCATTTATACATTAAACCAGAAAGAATGGACTGCTTCAACTGCTAAAGCTCTTCCCTGAGAAAAGCTGTTAGAAGCAGGATTGTCTATAAAATACGTTTCAAGGAACTGGTCAAATTCCGCAACTTGTCTTAGATAACAAAGAAAAATGCCAGTGGAGTGAAAGATAAAAATGAAATTATTTTGTAGATCTTTCATCATAAATATCAACGAGCTCTGTAATTTTAATGTGGCTGAAATTGGCACTAGGACATTATTGATTTTCTGTATCAACTAATGGTTTCCTGCAAATATCTTTTATAAAAGTGTATCCTTAATAATCTTTTCTTGAGTCATATACTATCAAATCCTGCAGAGTACTATTCATTCAGCAGTAAGTTAAAGTCATTAAGCATATTTTCTATTAAAATTTTATTAGACTTGAACTAATATCCTGAAATTGATGCAATGTAATTTTACTATTCTACTGACTACCTTGGTTGTTTCATGTTAAGAC
>NW_006921946.1:2521611-2522548 GCF_000298275.1 Orycteropus afer afer
ACAATGAGCTTACTTTGGTATTACATATTGTTTTTAACTTCTCACACCTGAGAAGACCTTTGTTTTCCTTTGAGGAACAGGAGCTGAGGTCAAAGTAGAGTGACCTGTCATTTAGCTCCATTTTTTTACTTCAAATGTCTCCTTTTCCCAAAGCTCAAAAAAGAGACAAGCCTGGACATAGTCATATCTCTGAGTAGAGAAAGAAACTGGATCATTATGAGAAGGTTAGATGTATTTGGTTGAACATCTCTAATATTCTTAAATAATAATAAAAAGAATCATGAGGCTTTCTTGAACTCTCTAATTTTTCTTAAGACCACTCTAAGAATCTGGAGATGGGGCTGGAAGCTCATTCCTCTCACCCAGTGTTTCTTAGATTCCTATGACATGTACACATTAATCTGATTCATTTTGCTATGAGACTTTTATATACATAGAACATATAACATAAAGCTCATATATTTCCTTTCCCACTTCTTCTTTGTAGTAATTAGCTGGAGACACAGATATGATAGGACAACATGTTAACACAAACCTGGATCCATGTAAGACTGCATGGATTCTGAGCCAGCTTTGTAGCTGTATGTACAACACTGTTTATACATATGGGCATATGTCGCTGTCTGTAGAGATACACAGCTTTTGCTAGAATCCTAAATGCCCCTCTTCCCAAAGTTAAGAATCACTTTAAATATATCTCATTGCTCACACTAACAGCTATTTTTGGTTTTCCTTATAAAACTTAAAATGAGAACTCAAAGCTTACACTTTGCTCTAGTAAGAATCCTGCTCCATCAAGGGGTGATGAGGCCACACTTAAAATCAGCCTGTTACTCCACACCTAAGAAGCAGATTACTGATTCAAGTGCAGCTTGTGATTTATTTTCTCTTTAACTTTCCTCTTTAAGTGTCCAGCCTAGTCTACATAGTTTTTTTT
>NW_006921946.1:2523608-2525333 GCF_000298275.1 Orycteropus afer afer
CTTGCTATATACCTGAGCTCATCGTTGCAGCCACTGTGTCAGTCCATTTCGTTGAGGGCCTTCCCCTTTTTCAATGACCCTCCACTTTACCACACATGATATCCTTCTCCAGGGAATGGTCCCTTCTTCCAACATGACCAAAGAAGGTGAGATGAAGTCTGGCCAGTCTCACTTTCAAGGAGCATTCTGACTGTACTTACTCCAGGACAGATTTGTTCTTCTGGCAGTCCATGATACTTTCAGTATTCTTTGCCAACACCACAACTCAAAAGCATCAACTCTTCTTCTGTCTTCTTTATTCTTTGTCCAGTTCTCAGATGCATATGATGTGATTGAAAATACCATGGCTTGGGTTAGGTGCACTTTAGTCTTCAAAGAGACATCTTTGCTCTTCAGCACTTTAAAGAGGTCTTTTGCATCAGTAAATAGGTGGGTAAAATTTGAATAGGAAACTTCCAAGGATGCTCTAAAATAACATTTACTTTCCGTGGTCCTATTTTATCAGAATTGCCTTTATTTCCCTACTAGTCTTTAAAATCATTAAGTAAAATAGTTATTCCTTTTGCATTACTGTCTTCAGAAATTGGCCAGGTACCTGGCATGTAGTAAGTAGCACAGTAGGTATTCAAATCTAACTTACTGTGTTTCTCAATCCTATGTGGTAAGCATTTGCTCTTTTCCTCACAGACAGTGTGAGATTCTCTTCATTCCTGATCTTCAATGACATGGGCAAAATGGCCTTTAAATCTCAATTCCATCCCTTCCCACAAAATGGCATACTTTAGAATTATGACTAACAATTTACCAAATTGATCCAAGATTAAAAATATTTCCTAATATAATGTTGAACTGTGTGATGCATTCACATGTGAATACTTGTCAAACCTGCTTGAAATTTTAAAATAAAATCCTTTTGAAACAACTGAAATGTCCAACAACAGATGAATGGCTAAACAAAATGCAGTACATACATACAATGGAATATTGCTCAGCCATAATGAAAACTGAAGTTCTGATGCATGCCACAATATGAATGGACCTTGAAAATATTGTTGTTGTTGTTGTTGTTAGGTCCCACTGAGTCAGCCCTTACTCGTAGAGACCCTTTGTACAACAGAATGAAACATTATCCAGTCCTGTGCCAGCCTCGTAATCCTTGATATATCTGAGGACATCTTTGCAGCCACTGTGTTAATCCACCTCATTGAGGGCTTTCCCCTTTTTTGTTGACCCTCCATTTTACCAAGCATGATATACTTCTCCAGGGAATAGTTCCTTCTGATCACATGACCAAAGTAGGTGGGATGAAGTCTGGTCATTCTCACTTCCAAGGAGTATTCTGGCTGCACTTCTTCCAGGACAGACTGATTCTTCTGGCAGTCCATGGCACTTTCAGTATTCTTTGCCAACACCACAACTCAAAGCATCAACTCTTCTTCAGTCTTCCTTATTCATAAAACAGTTGTGAAAGGATAAATACTATATTATCTCACTTACATAAAATAAGCAAATATATGGAAACCAAAGATTATTTGTGGTTACTAGAAGTGAGTGTGAGGAGGATGGGGAAGTTTTGACTTAGGGGGCATTGAGTTTGTTAATGGTGGTGTAATAATTTGGAAAAAGATAGAGCTAATGGTTGTATAACATGAATAATGTGATCAATGTCACTGAATCATATGTGAAGTGTTGAATTGACGAATGTTTTGTGTGTATATTTTCACT
>NW_006921946.1:2525458-2526712 GCF_000298275.1 Orycteropus afer afer
ACTGGAAATTGTACTTGCCTAACCAAGAACTTGAGAAGTCTCGGTGGTACAGTGGTTAAGCACTTGGATGCTAATGGAAAGGTCAAAGGTTTAAACTCACCATCAGCTACTGGGAGAAAGATGAGCCAGTCTGCTTCCATAAAGATTTACAGCCTTTGAGACCCTATGGGGCAGTTCTACTCTGTTCTATAGGGTCATTAGGAGTCAGCACCAACTTGATGAAAGTGGGCTTTTTGGTTTGATCAAGAACTTAATATTTATTATATTAAGTTATTTGAAAAATATGGACCACATTGGAAATATTATCTGAGATTTATACTTAATTGGCGGTGCATGCTTATAGATGATTTTCCCATGTTATTGAAATAATTCTGCTTGTAATAAACAGCCACACCACAAAAAGATCCAATCTAGTCTGATCACTGTGGAACTATTTGAAGAAAAAGAGATGGGTTGCGCGAGTCAATTAGCGTAAAGAGAATGGAAAGTAAATGACTCTAGTGATTTCTTTTAGATTAGTAAGAGCAGCACAGAAAATCTCCCAATTCCCCTTCTTCCTCCTTAACTAATTTTATGTTGGCTTTATTACTAGCAAGTCAGCAGGCACACATAACACCTTTCCTTCATATCCTGAAGCAAGAAAAGCTGTTGACAAGAGTTGGAAGAAAATAAAGGAATTGAATCTGTTTGTGTGCTATATAGGCATGCAACTCAGTAAAATAAAATACTAATGAACAGTTAACACAATTTAAGATAATGAAAAGCTCATTGATATATCAAGTAAAGTTGTACGGTAAAATGAACTGAGCTTGTGTATTGCATTGAAGAGAGGTAGATGTGTCTATTCAACTCAAATATTTGGTGTGTTTTTAAATGTAGAACTATAGGAAAATACAACTAATTTTAAAAAGTCTGCTTGCCTAGGGGTCTTGTCTACCCTCATGAACAGAATTAGATTATTTTAAGAATTACTCAACAGTTTGTTTTGTTATGAAAAAGCAGGAAGATTGTTTTCCCTTCTCCACTCTTCCCTCAAATGTCAAATAAATTGCTTTGTAACTCGAATGACAAAAAGTAATTAGGTTTGTGAACTGGAGTGCCACTGTCATCTACCCCAAACTCACCTTTTCTAGATAAACTAGCAGTATTTCAGATGCCCACGTTTTAAAATCTGTTTAATGGATCTTATAAAATAAAAGCAAAAAGCCAGAGAAACTGATAATGAAATATGATTGAAAAATATGATAGAAGAGA
>NW_006921946.1:2533682-2534832 GCF_000298275.1 Orycteropus afer afer
GTTCAAATCACCAACCTTCCAGTTATCAGCTGATAGTGCAACCATTTGCCCCATCTCCGTAATGTGATCTCTGAATAGTTGGAAGAACCTTGGCCTTCTTCTTTTAGGGTTTGAATGGTGCTGCTGATGTGGATAATGACTGGTCAAATGAGGGGAGAAAAGCATTTTAAAAAAATTAGTGTATTACTTAAAATGACACAAATTTCAGTTCCATATTTGAACTGCTTACCATTTATGCTTAAACTCTTAGTTGCCCAGTGGACATGATGTGTATCATAAGTATTTGCCAGATTAAATTTGTTTAATTACAACAATAAAATCACTCATCAGGTTTCATGCTTCGTGGCTCATTCTGCAAGGTTGTTTGCATTTATTCATGTAAAGGTACAAATAGAGGGATTGTTGTAGGTGTTGGGGATATAGCCAGGAATGAGACACAGTCCTAGCTCACTGGGAGCTAGCAACCATCACTACAGATTGTTCCTTCTCTTGGAAAAATTTTAGCTTTTGTCTGAAATATGTAGAACCTATGTGCAATTAAGATGTCCTGGTGGCACAGTGGTTAAAACACTCAGCTGCTAACTGAAAGGTCAGCAGTTTGAACCCATCAGCCCCTCCTTGGGAGAAAGATGTGGCAATCTGCTTTGGTAAAAGTTTACAGCCTTGGAAATCCTATGGGGCACTTCTGCTCTCTTATAGGGTTGCTATGAGCCAGAATTGAATTGGTGGTACTGTATTTTTTTTTTTTTTTAATTTTTCTTTTTGTTTTTATGTGCAATTTTCTTTAATGTGCGGCTTATTCACATAATGTGAGGCTGATCAAATTATGGTGGAAATATGGATTAGGTACTGGGTTAACCAGTGTCCAAGTCATTAGCAACAGGTTTAGACATGAAACTAGAAAAATCTTTCAGAATGTGTTTTATTGGCTCAAAGGACACCCAGGTAAGTTAAGTAAGTTGAATATGCATATATCTATCTCTACTATTGACAACCAACCACAAGGCAAAGCAGAAGTTTAAAGAATAGACATTAAGAATAAAATCTTCTTGTTTATCAATGGGGGTCAAATACCCTACAAGGAAAAATTGATATATGTGTTTATTAGTGTCTGTTTACACATCTGGTACAAACAAAAATCATCTGCCCA
>NW_006921946.1:2535862-2563021 GCF_000298275.1 Orycteropus afer afer
AAAGGGAAAGAGCCAGCATATCACGTTTTATGATGAGGCTGACAGATTGTTGTTCTCCTTTACACACCTCTAGTCGTTCTGCACGAGAGGCTCCCTAGGGTGATAGGAGCGATAAATGAGGTGTGGAGGGGAATAATAATTCTGCACAAGGTGAAAGGATAAAGGAAAAGTTGAAAACCAGTCCTGCTTAGCCACAGGATAAGTCATATTAATTAGTCTATGTATGACACAACTCCACAAGTGGAAATGAAATTTATGAAAAGAGGACCATAAAACGGATGCATCTCATATATAAATATCACTTGAATGCCACAGTTCACAGCTTTCCACATTGTGTAAAATCACTTCATTATTCATGACCTTATTAAAACACATTATAGATACACTTGGATATGAATTCTAAATACTTAATATCAAGATGCTCTGTGTGTTTAAAAATATAATGAAAGATCCATTTCTTCTGTTTGAGATTTAGAAATTTGCTTTAGATTGACAAATTATGAAAGGAAATCGTTTTCTAGGGTTCATTTGGTAAAACACCTGTGAGTCAAGAGTAATGCAAAGAGGCAGTAGTGTCATAAGCTAAAAAGCATGAATACACATTTGACTTTACAATATACACCCTTAAGTGTTTTCTGCAGGTTCACCTTCTAAGTTTTCTTTGGCTTAGACTATTAACAAAATTTATGTACATATAAGTATACCCCTAATTATTGGCACAGAAAGCCAAGTCAGCCATAGAAAGAGATACATGCGAGTACGGAACTCTTTTTAGCATTAGATACATCATATAAATAAGCTATAAGTGGATAAAAGAGAATTTATAGAAAATAAAAATTTTTCCCCTTTTGTTAAAATAGTTCTCTACCTATAAAAAATAAACTGTATATAGCTTTAAACAGATGGAAAAATAGAAACTGTAGTTTGAGTGTATGTATGTAATCAAGCCAGGGATTTTCTTTTGAAAAATCTTGGATTATATAGTTAGATACATTAGACAGACAGACAGATAGATAGAAAGATGGAGATATCTCAGTTATGGTTGTAGGCAGTTAAGAGTGCTGGTATAGTGGGCTTTTTAGAAATACTGAGAAGTTGACATAGAGTCAATTCCAACTCCTGGTGACCCCGTGTGTGTCAGCATGTACTCCACAGGGTTTTCAGTGGCTGATTTTTTGGAAGCTGACTGCCAGGCCTTTCTTCTGAGGGACCTCTGGGTGAACGCAAATCTCCAGCTTTTCAGTTAGCGAGTGCACTAAACATTGACACCACTCAGGGACTGCTTCTACAATTACAAGGTAGATAACTGGTCACAATAAAGAGGCAAATGTGGGAGCTCTGGTGGCGTAGTGCTTAAGGCATTTGACTGTTAACCAGAAGGCTGGCAGTTCAAACCCACCAGACACTCTTTGCAGGGAAGATGGGGCAACCTACTTCCACAGTGATACAGCCTCGGAAACCCAAGGAGGGGTCACCAGGAGTCGGATCCAACTCAAGGGCAGTGAGTTTGGTTTTGGGTTGGTTATTTCTTCCTAACTCTCCATTGTTTTTTACAAGTATTTTAACAAAGTCTGTGAGTAACAACATAGAATCTGGTTTAAGTCGACTTCGTTTACAGACATTTTTCTAGAAATACTTGAACATGAGAGTTTGCAGGAAAATTCAAAGCCCCCTTAAGAGATGTTTTTCTTATTAATATATTCCCCTTAAAATGGTTTAAACAAGTTTATCAACAAACCAAAGATCTATTTCTTTAAGATATGCCTACATCAGCCTTGTTTCTCTTGCGTGGTGAAAGGAGTAATCACTACAGTATAATAATGATCTCTCTCTCTCTCTTTTTCTTTTTTCAAGGAGTAATTAGGAATGCAACCTTGAATAAGTAATGGTGTGTAAATTACTGTTGGCATCCCAAGGACCCCTTAACTCACAATTCTTCCTTTCACAAGTTTTTTCTCTGATTATTATGCCTTGTTTATGCTGTCAGATATAGGATTCATCCCTTTTTTTATAGCTGATGTTGCCTTTTTAGAGTTAAGAATTGAATTCCTGGGGGAAAATAAAATTTAAAGAATTAAAAAAAAAAATTCTTCCTTTAGAAAAAATTCAAACTTTTCTCTACATAAATATGAGCATGGTTTAACATTTACAATCTTCAAGAATGTACAGAATCATTTTCTAATGGTTATTTCAGGAGGACATCCTATGTTTTAGGTTTTTTTGTTGTTAATTCATCTTGAATGTGTAATATATATACACATAATATGTTCAAAAAGAAAGAAAGTGTATACAATGATAAGTGAATGTTTCTATTTTATCTTCTTTCCCAGGAACCATTCTTAGGTTTCCTTCTAGGGATAGTTTATTCATACACAGGATGATAGGAATGTCTGTCCATGCATCTATACCCACTGCCATGGAGTCAATGCTGAGCCATGGTGATCCCTTGTGTTTCAGAGCAGAACTGTGTTCCATGGGCTTCTCAATGGCTGTAATCTTAATGGAGATAGACCACCAGGGCTTTCTTCCATGGCACTATTAGATGGGTTTGAACCACCAACCTCAGTCGTTGAGCACAAACCATACCCATATATATGCTAAACCCATCAAGTTGATTCCCACCCATAGCAACTCTATAGGACAGTGGAACTGCCCCATATGGTTCCAAGGCTGTAATCTTTATGGAAACAGACTGCCACATCTTTCTCCTATGGAGTAGCTGATGGGTTCGAACCATTGACCTTTTGATTAGCAGCTGAACACTTAACCAGTGTGCCACTAAGTTTCCTTATCCCTATCTACAATGATATGTATAGCCATATATCTATATCTATCTTCCAGTAATGACAGTTTACTGACCACACTGGTGCACTTTGCTGTTTTACTTGGCATGTCTATACATACTGTGCTGTCTCTTCTTGGTCATTGCATAGCCTTCCAGAGTATGTAACTATTTGCATATATGCTACTTACAATATACAAAATTTATCTTATGATCTGACAGCTCAGTCCTCTATCATATTGAATATTTAGATGGTTTCTAATCTTTTGCTATTATAACCATTGCAATCAATATTCTCATACACAAGTTACTTCACAAATGGCAAATATATATACAGGATACAATCCTAGAATTATTATTGCTGGGTCAAAAAATCTGTGGACTATAAATGATGATTGATATTTCCAATTTGCTCTCTATACAAATTGCACCATTAACATTCCAACCAGCAATGGTTAGAAATGTGTATTACTCATCACACTTGCAGGCAGAGTGTTTTTTATTTTCTAAGTACTATATCTTTCCAGTCAAATACCTGCTAGTTTATACATGAATATGGTATTTGACATTCGGAAAAACAAAGACTCATTAGAAGAAACAACAAGAACACCTTACTGTTAACACTGGCTTAAGAATGATGTGAGAGATGCCAGCCACTCCTGCCTTCTCTGTAATAGAACAATAACACTGAATGGAAAACAGTGTTATCATAATTGCTAATAATAAATATTCGTTGAATAGTAACAGTATATGAAGCAGTGGAGACAGCACTCAGAATTGGACTTCCTCTGAGTTCATTTAGGTAACACCGTGAAGATGACTGGAGGAAAATAGACACATGTCTTCAATACTCCCTATGAGGAAAGAAACCTGCTGCTGTTAACTTTCCAAGCGAAGGGAATGACTCCCTCCTCCATACTCCTACTGTGCTCTGTTCATATTGTGCCCTATTCACTGTATATTTTATCGACTCACTGAACTCTCAGCAACCCCTTACCTGTGATTTCCTGAGGTCAAGAATTCGAGTTTTGTGTATTCTCAGTAGTATTTCACAGATACTTGCTGCATGGTAGGTGATTAACTATCGTATTATTTGTTTTAGGAAGAAATTGATGCTAAATAACATCTCTTTATCCCCCCAGAACAAATAATGTAAATAAACCAAAACCTTTGGTTTTTATTTACATTATTCAGCATCCATTTCTTCCTAAAACAAACAATATGGTAATTAATCACCTATCATGTAGCAATTATCCCCCAGAACAAATAATGTAAATAACATTATTGTTACTCCTTTATGGATGACTTTGTTGTTGTTGTTGTTTGCTGTCTAGTTGGACCCGACTCTTAGCAACCCTTCCTTGGGTTTCCGAGACTGTATCACTAAGGAAGTAGATTGCCCAACCTTCCTTCCAAAGAGTGGCTGGTGGGTTTGAACCACCAGCCTTCTGGTTAGTAGTCAAGTGCCTTAGGCACGATGCTACCAGAGTTCCCTTAGGCTTGTATAAAAAGGATAATTTGTATTGGGACTCATAGCTAGTTGGTTGTAGAGGCAGGATTTGAGTCCTAAGTTTTCTCAGACCAGGTTGAAAGGTGAGAAACTGCCTCCTACAGAACAGTGTACTGATGAAGACACCTCTCAGGCTCGGTGTAGATCATTGTGTCGTCCTTCTCCTAATGCTGCAGAGTCACTGAGCAATCTTTCCTTTATTGAGTGCTTGAGTTGTGGTGTTGGTGAAGAATATGAGAGTACCATGGGCTGCCAGAAGAACTAACACATCTGTCCTGGAAGAAGTGCAGCCAGAATGCTCCCTGGAAGCGAGAATGGCCAAACTTTGTCTCACCTACTTTGGTCATGTGGTCAGAAGGGATCATTCCCTGGAGAATGATATCATGCTTGGTAAACTAGAGGGTCAGCAAAAGAGGGAAAGACATCAACAAGATGGACTGACGCAGCAGCTGTGATGATGAGTTCAAGCGCAACAATGACTATGAGAATGGCACGGGACTGGGCAGTGTTTCCTTCTGTCATTCACGGGGTTGCTGTGAGTTGGAGCTGACTCAACGACACCTAACTGATCTCTCATTATTTTATTTACAGTCGGCATTCTTGGAATATTTTGCTATTTATCCTTTGAGAATTATTGTCTTACCTATACGATTTTTTTATTCACTGAAATGAATTTCAATTTTCAGAATAACCACATTGCAAAAAATATTATAGGGTTAAAAAAAACTAATTAGTGTTAATGTGTGAGTAATGATGCATTTCTTCTTAGGTAATAACAAAAACAAAAATAAAAAGAATCACAGGATTACACATGTTGATTATAAATGAGAAAGGAAGTCCTATTTTGAGTTCTCCTCCTTACTTCTGCCGTTAAGCAGTTATGTGTCCTTGGGAATGGAACATCTCTTTACAATTCTAGGCTCCCTTTCCTTGATATTTCAATGAGGAGATAGCATTAGCCTATCTTTAAGATCTTCTGTTTTTCCTGTGTCAATGAGTTTATGTATCTACTTGATCTCCAATAGTTTATTTATCTACAGTGGTTATAGTACTCTGTAGTTATATCACTCTGTAGTTAATGCTTTGCTACTAGTTGCAAAGTTGGCCATTCAAACCCACCCAGATGTGTCTTGAAAGAAAGGTCTGGCTATTTGCTTCTGAAAAGTGCCAGCCTTGAAAACCCTACACAGTTCACTTGTACTCTACTTGTGGGGTAATATGAGTTGGAATACATTCAACAGCAAATAACAACAATACTAAGTATCACTATAGAAGTTAAATTACAGGACACACAGTGGCCATTTATAAGAAGTCCTATCCCAGTTGGAATACATGGGTGACAAATTTTTTCATTGCTGTAGGGAAATTTATGTAAAAATGTACATAATTCAAATTCTTCAGGGCTTTCCATCCTCTTATTGTACATGCATTTTGTTGTGTCAAATTTTTTACAGAAAATAGCAAATTTGAAATTTACCATCAACCCAAATCATTAATATATACTAAAAATTCATTGATATATACTGGAGGCACAGCACTAACACAGTGGCCCAATTCCTTCACCCTTATATAGAAATGATCTGCTCGTCTTTGTGTCTTCTGAATCCTGACTGCTCGTTTCTGCTCACCTGTGCCTGCTCACCTGTGCTTGTTCACCTGTGCCACTGTTCCTCCTCTGCTCCTTTAAGGATTCCTTTCTTTTTCTCTTCGCATTGTTATACTCTTGCTTTTGACCTTCCTGCTTGTCTTCTCACACTCTTCTCCATTTTGAAGGCCTTCTGTTAATGCATATTTCTTCATTTTATTCTCCTTTTCTTCCACCTTCATTTCTGGGGCACCTGTGCTTTGAGCCCCTATCATCTTAATTCCTCTTCTGTCTTCCTGTCTTGATCTACACTACAAAACCCACAATTCTCCTTACTTTTTATTCATTAATTCTTTTAACTGTAAATACATATTTTGCCCCTACTGGGTGCCACTAGGCTTTTCTACTTCTCTCCATGGGAATAAAATATTAGAGAATAAATTTGTCAATAAACTCTTGCCTTCTAACTTGTAAAGAAACAAAAGGATCTTTATTATCAGTATGATAACAAAATAATTTCATGAGCTTATTTTCCTAGCACGGCATTAACACATAGTTGTAAAGGGAGAGGAGAAGGTGAGAGAAGCGTAAGATGTCTTGATCAGCTATAAAGTAAAAATGACAGTATGATATTCCTGGGTTGTGAGGGAGCAGACATGTAGACATAGACAGGCTATATGGTGCTCCTTCGCCCACTTTTTCTAAAAGCCATGCAGTTGTGATTTAATTATTTGAAGTTGCTACTTCACAATGCCATCGAGACACAGTGAGCTGGGAGAAGGGCAGTGAGGCAGACTGGGCGAAAGGAAACTATATGCCCTGAAACTTGATATATGTGTTTAAGTTAATGCAAATTATGATGCAGGTCTTTGTATTCAGAGATAGTCAATCAATGGAGAGTGGCACTGTATGCATGAGATGGCTGAAAATAGAAAAGCTTAAGTCTTATTGGAAGAGGTTTGAGACTTGTTAGCTGTTCTGGTTACCTAGTGCCACTCTGACAAGAATATACCACAAATGGGATAGCTTTAACAAACAGGAGTTTATTCTCTTACAGTTTGGGAGGCTAAAAGTCTGAGTTCAAAGTGCCAGGCTCTAGGGGCTATGTGAAAGCCCCTTGACCTTGGGCTGCAGCTCTGCCTCTTGCTCCCAGCCCACTGAAGCTAGAGGCATCTCTTCACTCAAACAGTTACTGGCTGCTGAGGCTAATAAGCCCAATGTCGCAAAATAAAACTGCACAGTCCCAATGTTACCAAACCACACACGAGGCCATTAATTCAAGTTCATTGTCAGTCCCAAAGTTGGCAGAGCATGGCAGGCTTCTGAACAACGACATGGCTACATACAGGGTCCAAGCATGCCATAAGCTAGAGACTATCCCCAAGGTTTCTCCTTATATACAGGAAGCAGACCACATCACAAAGGCAGCTACTCAGCTGCTTGTGGCAGTTCTCACCATGGAGTTGATTGCCAGTCTCATCATGGGGAATAACTACCACCAGCTGCTCAGCCACTCAACCAGGCCCGGCCAAGTTGACATACAAATTTAACTACCACAGTAGTTATTTCATATGTGATGCAAACAGTTAAGAATTCAGATTCGAATCCAAAGTTTGGTGACTCCAGTCCACCTAGGAGTACCTCAGAAAAAAGGCCAGGAATCTATTTCTGGAAATCAGCCATTGGAAACCCTAAGTGTTACAGTTCTACTCTGAAACATAAAGGGTCATTATGAGTCAGAATAAACTTGCAGCAACTGATTAACTAGTTCAGGGGAAACAAATACTTTTCAACATTGTGTCATTGTCAATGAACTCTTAATATTTAGGCTAATTTGCTTAAAACAATGTATATCTAAGAAAAAAGTAGAACAACAAACAAATCCATTGCTATCAATCTGATTCTGACCTATAGAGATCCTATAGGACAAGTAGAATCACCCATAGGTTTTCCAAGACTGTAGTTTTTAAAGAACCAGACTGCCATATCTGTCTCCCGACATCTGAGAAAGGGATGTGAAAATTTAAGGGAAAAATGCATCTCCGAGTTGTCTTTTTTTCCATGAGTTCAAACACATCTGAGTAAATAAAGTCAAGAGAGAATGTTCAAAATCCAAAAATGATGCTTGTATTTTGGTTCACAGAAAATGCAATTTCCTTATTGTCACCTCTCTAAAGGAATACAGTTTTTATGAATCCAGTATTGGATCTCTTCGCTGAGATGAAAACACAATGATTTCATTCTGTTCCCTATGATTGTAAATTCCCTTCCCTTTGGTTTTAAATAGCTTCTTTGTTTAGAAAAGAATCTTTAGGGAGGGGTTTCTTGCTATTTTTGAGTAAAATGGAAGATCTGTGAACAGTTATTTAATCTTGTAGTAGATTAGACCTTTCACTGAATGTTGACATGGACAAAAATCATAAAGAGGGTTGATGAAAGATCTGAATACATACAAACAAATGTAAATATGAGAGTTGATATAGAAAATAAATGAACACAAAATTGAAGACAGATATCCAATTTAAAATAAATTACAATCAATGAAATCACTAATAGAGAAATTATTTTTAAAAAGCTGTTTTGACACAATTACATCTAGGAGTTGAAACATGTCTGAACTACTGGAAAAAGGGAAAAGAAGGAGCTACAACCGAAGGGGGGGAAGCAGTCAGGCCGTGGCGATCACATCTGGGCAATTCCATACCATAGTGGTTGAGAGGGTTTTCATTGCCCGTTCAGAAGCACAATCACTTACTGGGCCTTGTTGAGTAAGCCACATAGAGTTGTGGAAAGATCCCAAAATAATTCCAGCAGAATTCACTTCAATTTTCTAGGGCCACCTTTTCAGCCTTCTAAATGTGAAGTAATTTCATGGCCTGGATCTGCACAAAAGATAGCAAAATCACATAGTGGTGATAACTGCTTCCATGGTGGGATCTCTGTTCTCACCTAGTAAGCTAGGGCTTCCAATCCTTCTTAAAAGAGGGAAAAACAGGACTTGCATAACATCCACAGAGTGGCTTCATCAAAATGAACCTTCAGGAGTCTTGCCATTGGGCTCATAACTCTATTTACATGTTAGGTATCACACGGCCAAAAGATAGGCAGCCTTTTATAGGCATGCTGCCAAGGACTGCAGTTCTGTTTAATTTTTTCCACTTAGTGGTGAAGACTGGAACTATTTTTGACATATCTATTTTACTAAACCCATTTTCTGAATCATTTAACAACATACAATAAATACCTCCTGAATATGGATCATTGCAGTGGCACAGAGAGAAATTAAAGGCAAATATAGGACATATCAAAAGTTTACAAAGAAGCAGAAAAGAACAACTTCATGGGAAAAAAAACAAACAAAACTAGAAACACAAAATGAAAGAAGCAACTGTGAATCCATTCAACAGATATTCATTGTTTATTGTGGCCCAGGCACTGTGTTTACCACTGTGGATGCAAATGTGTACACAACTGAGTTATTACAAGCTCTGATTATCGCCTACACATTTACACAGGCCAGATCCCAGCCAGCAAGCATGCCAACTCTGAGGGTCTAAAAAATACCAACAGAAATTATTTCCACTTCAGGAATTATCAGGATAAGGGAGAAATATTGGATATACAAATAACTTCTGTAGAAGGCTTTGAATTTACATAAGTGAAATGTGGTGCTAAGAATTTCACTGCTTCACCCAAAACTATGGCCCTTACATACCCTTCAATCCTTGAGCTGAACTTACCCCCCTCAACTCAACTTTCAGCCAAACGATGTTGTTGTTGTTGTTATTTGCCATCGAGTCGGCCCCGACTCATAGCGACCCCTCCTTGGGTTTCCGAGGCAGTATCACTACGGAAGTAGGAATGCCCAACCTTCCTTCCAAACGATAGACATGCATAAAAAGTGAATGATAATACCAGGTAGGTACACACTCATTAGAACAGCAATCAACCATCGGTGATCAAAAGGCCAGTATTTGCCCCGGGGCAGAGCTAAGAATACAGGAAGGGATAGGGAAGAAGGAGGAAAGGACACGGAAAATACAGGGAGGAAAAAAAACAAACACATTTGATTGCTAACCAGAAGGCTGCTGGTTCACACCCACCAGCCACTCTTCAGAAGGCAGAATGGGCAATCTAGTTCCATGGAGGTACCACCTCGGAAACCCAAGGAGGGGTCACTATGAGTCGAAACCGACTGGACAACAGTGAGCTTGGTTTTAGTTTTTTTTTTTTTTTTGTTATTGGTTCTTTATGTCCAAAGATAGGACATGACTTCTGATAGTAATGAACATTTATTTACAGCTAAAGCCATCATAAAACTATTAAATGACTTTTTGTAATCTGTGCATTCCTAATCTTTGTGGAAGAGACAAAAATTTCCCGACCTTAAGGAACTTTTAAGCTAATTGAAGACATGAGATGGGATGCTGTCATTTTGACCAGAAACAAAATCTTTGTTAATGATTCCTTTGCTTTGATATATTGTATGCTGGCATGATTTAGTACTATAGAAATTAAATATGGTCATTTCCTGGTACTTTGTTCTCCTCTAACGGTATGGAAATTGAATTTAAATCATTTATCCTAGCAGTTTCCTTGGTAAAGTGAACAGGTCTATCATTCATGGTATCCTACTTTTCAGAGTTGTCAAATTTTAGAGTGTAGTCTGGCTGGAATTTCTAGGCCTCAGAAAAGAAACTGAATTTTAATATGTGACTACTATACTTTCTGGTAGAAATAAAAACAGGAATATCTTCGAAATATGCTCTCTCACGCATAATGGTTGTCTGACAATCCCATCCTACCATCCTATCTTCTTCCTTTCTTTATAAAGTTCTAGAACCTCTGTCAGCCTTTAAATAGCACCTGAAATTCTTAAACCTGCTAGGTTGTGCCTCTAAAGAGATTTCAATTCAATTACTTAAGAACTAGGATAAAAGTTAGCTAAACTTTAAATCTCTCTCTCTAAATATACATATATTTATGAGCACTGTGCTCAAGTGGGATCCAACTCAGTGATCTCTCCTTGGGTTTCCAAGGCAGTATCGTTATGGAAGGAGATTGCCCAACCTTCCTTCTGAGGAGTGGCTGGTGGGTTTGAACTGCCAGCCTTCTGGTTAGCAGTCAAATGCCTTCAGTACTATGCCACGAGAGCGCCAATATATCTATCTATATTTATATCTATCTATCTATCTATACATACACACACATATATATATGTATGTCTTTAAAGTGAGATATACCTTCACCAACGTTCTTTTTGAGATAGTTTTTGGTGAAACAGCATGAAGAAATAAACCTGCAGTACTCACATCTTTTCCCCTTTTAATGTGCCTTGTTGTTTGTTGTTATGTGCTGTTGAGTCGGACCCGACTTTTAGCAACCCCTCTTTGGGGTTCCGAGGCGGTATCACTATGGAAGTAGATTGCTCAATCTTCCTTCCGAGGAGTGGCTGGTGGGTTTGAGCCACTAGCCTTCTGGTTAGCAGTCAAATGCCTTAGGCACTATGCTACTAATACTAACAATATATAAAACTAACACTATAATATTAATATTAAATAATTACTTTCATTACAAAATTCCTTGAATTCACATCATTAAATTATGCATATGTTATGTTAAACAGTCTCTATTTTTTGAAAATAGGTAGCAAATGTTTTTCTGCATCACTCCTAGTAAAAATATGTAAACTTCTTTTGTAAGGTTATCTTGCATAATTAATTATTTTATAGTGCTGCTGTGTGCATCTAATATAAAATAGCGCATACATTTAAAGTTAACTTTTGAAAAGGAGCTAGCACAATCTTTATCTGTCAGTGTTCCAAGCAATGATTAGTCTTTAAAAGACTCTGGCCTTTAATATTGTGCAATGATTTCCCCACAGCTTGAAATGGTGTGAGTCATTTATTTTCCTAAAATCCCTCATTGACATTTAAAATGAAACACTATATATTTTAAGATATAAAAATCCATTAGTTTGATCAAATCATATGCACCTGTGACAACAGAATTTTGCTTTTGCAACTTGGTATTATATATTTTTAGGTTAATTTGTTTAGAGAAATATATATAAGTCTTCAGTACTGTATGAGATAGTTAACTTCACAAACTTGAATATTTCTTATTCTATGCCAAACGTCAGAAACTGCTGTCTGTCGTCTCAAGCCTGCTACATATTTTATTATTATTATGCTAATTTCACCCATGAGATTAAGGCTGCATTCCCCCATGGATAATATTCTCAGTTCCTTTCTTAGGCCCAAAGAAATACTTAAACATGGGATACTGAATGGCTTTAGAACATAGCATCCATCTTTGCCTACAAAAGATGCCAGATATGCAACTCTGAATCTGTCATTCATTGAGGCAGCAAACACTTTTTCACACTCACTATGTGCAAAGCTCTGTACAATTGCACGTGGAAGGATTTTTGTGGCAAATCTCACGGAGTGACACACTCTGGAGCCTAGAGAGTGTCATACAATGTAAGTTATTGTTATTGTACAGTTGGAAATTTATTATGTAAATTTGAATACACATTGTAAAGTAAAGCATGATATTTTGACATCATAAAACATGGCTAAAAGTCCTGCTTATTGTGTCTTATAGTTGTGAAGTCTTGGCCAATCATTTCACCTGCCTGAGACCCAGTTTTTTAATCTGACATATCTGCTGCTATGAGGAGACAGTACTAAATGAAATATATTTAAAATGCTCTGTAAACTCTGAGGTAATTTATACATTTTTAGTGCTATTATTATTATGATACATAGTTTCTGACTTAGAGGTATAGCATCTAAGAAAAGTGTGTGTGTGTGAGAGAGAGAGAGAGAGAGACAGAGACAGAGAGAGACAGGGAGAAGGAGAAAACTATGTCTAAATGATCACATCACATCCTCTTTCTTGTCAAAGTATTTGATTAAATCCCCATATTTAACATGATGAAAATTTTGTCCACAAATTGAACATAATGACAAGGACCTATCCAGATGTCCATGACTTTTTGAGGGCCAGGTCAATATCTTTGATCCTGTGATGTATTTGAAATACAAATAGAGAAAGAATAGGAACTGTTGCTAGCTCTCATAAGGAAGAGGAGAAAATGTAACAGGAGGTTCTCAACAGCAAATATCCAGAAATACTTTAATTAGATTCTTATTCAATAACATTTCTGTTATATGAATGTAAACTAGACATCAACATCCCAGCAAACACAAGGACAAGAACTTCCTCGACCTCTAGTCTTGTCAGGAAATAACTGGCTGGTTTCTCAGGCCCCATGTTAGTAGAGGGATACAAAAGTGCTGGCTTCTCTTTCTTTTTTCATTATGTTTTATGCTTCTTAACACAGAACACTGGTTATTCTTTCCAGGAAATTTTTATAATTGGATTATTAAGTATCGATGTGCAAAAAAAGAAAAAAAAAAGTTAAATGCTCAGAAAAGTTTTAATAAGAGTCTCACTTTAAAGCTTTAAAGGAGTTGCAATGTTTAAAAGCCCCATTTTACGATGTAATAACGTCATTAATAGCGCCTGTATTTCACTCCCATGTCACTGCATAGATATTATTAAACAGTGATACTCTGAAGTTTTATCCATCAGCCCATTGCATCTGGGGGCATTGCTCCTAGGAGCTTCCCCAAGCCCACATGCAGAAGTCCAATTAAATTCAGTGGGAGCTAGACACCCAGAGGGAAGGAAAGGCAGATGGTTGAAGAAAAATGTCCACTATCAAGGTGGTTTACACAAGGTCGCAGCGTAGTTTGGTCTCTAAAAGCAGGCCAGTGGGGAGAAACCTTGGACGGAAATCTTGCCTGTCTGTCTCCAGGGAATCTGGAGAGTACCGGGCCTCTTGGAGCAGCCATTGCAGAAAGGCTATCTAGTTTCATTTTCCCCGTGTTCTGCTTGGGCTCAACATTAAAGAATTAGCTGGGGGCTGCCAAGATGACAGCTCTGGAATGAGCTGATGCCAGATCTACACCGGGTCTAGGTAATTGGATCTGCTGGGTTAAGGTTAACTAAGCAGCTCTCCTAAACAAAAGCCCCAAGGACTTCAATAAGATTCCATTTTAATTCTCTGGATAATTAGGGATCCTTCCGTAGTGATACTGCCTCAGAAACCCAAGGAGGGGTCGCTATGAGTCGGGTTTGACTCGACGGCACATAACAACAACAACAACATGCTGGGTGTAGAAATGGAATTCCTCAACTATGTCTCTTTTCCTTGCTTCCGTGCCTTACTCCTCTTAGGAGAAATGTATTATGGATTGAATTACGTCAGTCCATGCATGTTGTTGTAGGAGCTCTGGTAGCATAATGCCTAAGGCACTTGACTGCTAACCAGAAGGCTGGTGGTTCAAACCCACCAGTCACTCCTCGGAAGGAGGATGGGGCAATCTACTTCCATAGTGATACTGCCTCGGAAACCCAAGGAGGTGTCACTATGAGTCGGTCCGACTCGACACACATAACGACAACAACATGCATGTTGTAAATCCTAACCTCTATGCCTGTGTTTATAATCCCATTTGAGAATGGATTGTCTTTGTTATGGTAATGAGGCAGGATTAGTGTAGATTGTATTTTGAGTCAATCTCTTTTGAGATGTAACAGAGATTAAACAAGAGGGCAGAGCAGGGATGAGGGAAGAGAGATGCCAGCCACATGAAGATCACCCAGGACCAGACAGAAGCTCAGAAGAGAGAAGGAGCTCCCTCCAGAGCTGACAGATAGAGGAAGCCTTCCCCTGCAGCCAGCACCATGAATTCTGACTTCTAGCCTCCCAAGGACTGAGAAAATAAATTTCTGTTTGTTGAAGCCATCCACTTGTGCTTATAACTTTCTGTTATAGCAGCACTAGATACCTAACACCATATGTTCTGGTTCCCTAGTGCCACTCGGACAAGAATATACCTCAAATGGAATGGTTTTTACAAACAGGAGTTTATTCTTACAATTTGGAGGCTGTAAGTCCGTGTTCAAAGTGCCAGGCTCTTGGGGCTGGGTGAAAGCCCCTCAGCCTTGGGCTTCAGCTCTGCCTCCAACTCCTGGCCCACTGAAGCTAGAAAATTTTCTTCACTCAAACAGCTGCTGGCTGCTGAGGCTACCAAGCCCAAGGTTGACAAGTAAAAAGGCACAGTCTCAATGTTACCAAACCACATGCCAGGCCATTAATTTAAGTCCCTTGCAAGTCTCAAGGTCAGCAGAGCATGGCAGGCTCCTGAACAAAGACACAGCTCCATGCAAGGTCCAAGCGTGCCATAAGCTAGAGACCATTCCCCAAGTCTTCTCCTTATAATACAGGAAGCAGACCACATCTCTACTCAGCTGCTTGTGGTAGATCCCACCATGGACTTGATTGCCAGTCTCATCATGGGGAAGAACTACCACCAGCTGCCCAGCCACTCAACCAGGCCCAGACAAGTTGACACACTAACATAACCACCACACCATGTAAGCAAAAAATGCAAATCGTGTTACCAACATGGTCCTCAGCTAGATCTCTACAATGGCTGCACAGTATCTGTCAGAGCAAGAAACCAACCAAAGGACTTATACTGAACCATTCACTGTAACTGAATTCATAAATCAACAAACATGAAACTTTTCTTTTATAAGATATTTGAAAAGAACTACCATTAGCATCACAGACTGTTCTCTATAGAAATATACATTTAAGCAAATATAAATCACTTAAATATAATGGAATTATGTGATATTGATAAACAGCATTTACAGTGCCTCTTACATTTATGATGTATTTTCATGCAACACAACCATTTAATGAAAAGGTTCAAGTAGCCTATTGACATCGACTTTTCTTCATAGCAGATATTTATTAAGCCCGAATATAACATTCGCATTAACATCAAACACACGTAAAATATGAAATTGCTGGAGAGGAATGATGACATATTTTAGTACTTTGATGGTGGTGCCAACATTTCATTTAGGATATTTATATGTGTCATCTGAAAAGGACAATAAATTTCAGTGAAGGCTCAATATATTACAAGACTTTCATCAACACACTCCACAGGGTAGGTTAAAACCACAGAGGAAAGGAAGAAATACTGCTGAATAATCAATCTTTGAAAGCATTCAGTGTTATTAAAAAAGCTACATTTAAGATATCCATAAGTCTGAAAAATGAGTGTGTTGGAAGTGGTGTGATGCATCAGTGTAGATATGAAAGTTAAATAGAGCATTCCCTTTCCTTCTATTTATGAGTGTACTGTGGTTGTTAGGTGCCGTCAAGTTGGTTTCAACTCATAGCAACCCCATTTATAATAGAATGAAACACTGCTTGGTTCTTTACTATAGCTGCCATACTTGAGCTCACTGTTGCAACCAGTGTGTTTATTTATTTATTTTTAATAGATATTTTTGTTTACTTAATAATTAAGATTACTAAGATGCCACTCTTATTTTAATATATATTTTTGTTCACCTAATAATTAAGATTTTATTTATTAAAATAATAGAGTGGAGTCATAGAGATGTTTTGGTTTTAACACAAACTCCATCTCTGAAAAGTAAAAAAACAACTCTTATGTGAAGCTTTTGTTAGTTTACAGCTATTGCACTTACTAACTGGCACAGGTCAAATCCCACATGGCCCAAATATACAAGGCAAGGAAGACAAATTTATTAGTTCTGAGCGCAAGTGAGTTGGATTAGATATATTCATTACTCTTACCTACTGCAAAAGATTGAAATAAAGTTTGCTTACATTTCTCCAACCTAACTCCTAAAAAAAAAATTTTGTATTATAGTGAATTTATTTATCATTTTAACATTTTCCACATATGCAATTAAGTGACATTGTATTTATCTTGTTTTGCAACTATCACCATTATCCATTTGTAAGTTTTCTTATCACCCTTAACAGATGATCAGTGTCCCCTAAACAATTGATCTCTTTCCCTGTTTCCTCCTGCCCACTCTTGGAAACCACTAATAATAACCTTAGGTCCATACAATCTTGGCTATTCCAGATATATTTATATAATCACCAACCTAAATTTAAACTGACCTTGTGGCTAATATTTCAGCATGATAGACAAAAACAAAAACAAAACACTAGGCCCATGCTGTGGCAAGGAACCAACAGCAAGAGGAAGAACAGGGAAAATGCAACTTTCCCGCCAGGAAGTGGGGTTGTACTGCTTCCTGGTGGAGCTGGGAGTCCCATATTTTACAGCGAAGAGAGAGGTTCACTGTTGTGCATTTCATATTCTTTGGAAGTAGTCATTTTATTCAGTATGAAAGATGAGGTTGACAGTTTCCTAAGCTTTTTCCTCTGGCTCTCAAAAGTGAACCATATTGAAAGGAGAAGATGTTTTCAGAAGCCACAGTGAAAGAAGACTTATGGATTCAGTGTTCTTCCACAAATTACTCTTTTTAACTTTCATTTGCTCTGTGAATAAAGGCAGAAAATTTAGAAAATATTCTCTCTTGTACTGTCATAAAGGAGCCCTCTCCCCAAAATCAATGCCATCAAAGCTGTTGTAGCATCTCTTTCTCCAGACTTTATTCAGTAATTTTGAGGAGTTTGCAAAGCCCAGCATTTGAAGTTCTTTCAGGTCTGGGTATATAGGCAGCTTCAAAGGAAAACCATTCTATACAATTCACTCTGGGAAAATGTACTTTAAAACCCTCTGAGCCAAATATTGGAGCTCTGGTGGTATAGTGCCTAAGGCCTTTGACTGCTAACCAGAAGGTTGTGGTTCAATTCCCCCAGCCACTCCTTGGAAGGAAGATTGGCCAATCTACTTCTGTACTAATGCCTCGGAAACCCAAGGAGTGGTCACTAGGAGTTGGATCTGACTCAACGGCAGTGAGTTTGGTTTTTGGTTTTTGAGCGGAGTATCACTAAAGAGGAATCTGGCAATGTGACAACCCGTGTCTTATACTTCATTTTTCTAAATCTCTCTTCACACACAGGTACATGCATGTGCATGGGCACATGGACCCCCACAAACCACAAGGCCTTTCTCCCAATGACAGGTATGACTTTAAATAATCTATAAATCTTTTAATACTTCAAAGAGCTCTTCCATTTCCATACAATCCAGAATATTCATGAAGCATTCATGGGCGCAAATGTTCTTTGAGTTTCCAGAGACAGTTCTTTCCATCTTGACGTAGAAGGGAGGTATTTTCCAAGACCTCTTCAAAATGTAGTTACTGTATACAAATGGGACACATTATTCTCAAAATCATAGGGAGGAATTTGTCAACCAACTAAGAGTTATACCTATAGCATCTCTACTTCTCTTCTGAGGTAATATTATGCCTTGTCCGATGTTTTGGGATATAAATGAAATATAATCCCTGAGAGAAAAAGCTTTTAAAGTTGATAAAGCAAACAGACAGTTATTAGGCAGAGAATCTCAATCCCTTTTCAAACAACAGAGGGAAATTTCCTTTTTGCAAATTAGTTTTCTATATTTATTGAAAAACTGACCACATCCCAAAGAATCTCTGGTGGTTTAGTGGTTAAGGCATTTGGCTGTTAACCAAAAGGTCAGTGATTCAAACCCACCAGCCACTCCATGGAAGAAAGATGATACAGTCTGCTTCCATCAAGATTTATAGCCTTGGAAACCCTATGGGAGTTGCTATGAGTTGGAATTGACTCCATGGTAGTGAGTTGAGTGAGACCACATCCCTAAAGATATATTTGGGGTTATCTTAAATGTATGACACCAAACACCTCTATCCTCTGTTGACTTGTGATTCAGAGTGTCTTTAACATGGTCAAATCTCTGGAAGCCCTGATAGAATGTTAGTCATGGAGAGTTCACACTTGAAAGAATTGATAACTTTCCATTGCTCTGTTTTGTCACAGCGACCATGTAATGGCAAAGAGAAAACAGCTCTGAGGAGTTCGGAGCATTCTCTTCCCCAGCACACTTCTATGAAATTCTGAGGGAAGATACGAGTCTTAAATTTCCCTATCAAACTTCTTTCTCTGACTTTGACTTTATTATACCCACTTTATTTCCTCTCTATATTTAAACCAATGTAATCTAAGATTTCAATTTTTTGGTGCATTTTTTTCTGGTCTGATTTTACGGCTTTCTTTATCAGTTATTTATTTTTTTAAGCATTTTATTGGAATATAATTTATGTACATTTAAATACACAAAACTGAAGTGACATGGATCAACACACTTTTTTTTGTAGTGTTCCCTTCTTTCCCCTCCCACCTCTTGTAACCAAAAAAGAAAGTTTCCTTCCATATATAAACCTTCCCTTGACTTTTTACAATAATGAACTAACACTCGATTTATCCTTCTGTGATTGACTTATTTCACTCAGTATAATGTCCTCCAAGTTCATCCACGTTATGCGGTGTTTTGCAGCTTTGTTCCATATAATTATCTGTGCTGAGCTTGTTTTGTTTACGAATCATGTTATCACTTCCTTCATTGTTATTGTCTTAGTATTTGCTAAATATTTGTGCTGGTCCTCTTTTTTTATATTTTGATGTGAAGGTTTATTGTTTTTCTTTGAGGTTACCTTGTGATTTATAGTTTTCTTCCCAAGTTTAGAACAGTCTGTTCTATCTTGCAGTTGTTTTGAATTCCCTACCATTTACAAGTTCTGTAACTACACAATTTTTTCCCTCTTTTTGGTTTGTAGTTGTCGTCATTTGTCAATTGATAACTTTGGTTCCCCAATCTTGTAGGCTTATTTACTTTGGAGACTTCTATAACTGGGTTGGTTTCTGGGTTATGTCATCATGTGTGTTAATGGTCAGTTATTATTTGCTGTTGTTGGTTCTGTGTCCAAAGGACTCCCTTTAGCATCTCTTGTAGGGTTGGTCTGGTTTTAACAAATTCCCTTAATTTCTGCTTATCTGGAAATGTCCTAATTTCACCACCATATTTGAGGGACAATTTTGCTGGATATATAATTTTTTGTTGGAAATTTTTCTCTTTCAGGGTTTTGTATATACTATCCCTCTGTCTTCTTGCCTGGATGGTTTCTGCTGAGAAATCCAAGTTTAGTCTTATTGGTTGCCCCTTGTAGGTAACTTTTCATTTTTCCCATGCTGCTTTCAGGATTCCTTCTTTGTCTTTGATTTTGGTGAGTTTGATGATGATATGTCTTGGTGATTTTCTTTTGGGATCTATCCTGTTTGGGATTTGTTGGACTCCCTGAATGGATATATTCTCATCTTTCATCATACCAGGAAAATTCTCTTCCAACAAATCTTTGACACTTTTCTCTGTGGTGTGATTTGTCTCTTCCTGTTCTGGAATTCCAGTTACATGTAGGTTATTCCTTTTGATGGTATTCCATATGACCCTTAGCCTTCCTTCATTTGATCTTTTTTTCTGATTGATCCCTTTCCAAAGAAGTATTGAGGTATTTGCCTTAAATCTCACTAATTCTGTCTTCTATTGATTCAGTTCTACTCCTTTGCCAGTTTAATGTGTTATCTATTTCTGAAAATTTAGTATTAATCTCCTGGATTTCTGTAGATTTTGTATCATTTCTAATTTTTCATTTATTTTGTCATTTTGTTCTTATATTGGCTTTCAAAATTGTTGTAGGGTTTTCTCTGTTTTCCTCAATTTTATCAGTGTTTTTCTTGATCTGCCTCTCAATTTGAAGTACCTAAATAAAATTCTTTTGAATTTTTTATCAGGGAGTTCCAGTGATTCATCTTCCTCAGGGATGTGTTTTGGGTCTGTATCCTGGTCCCTTGTTCTCCTGTTTTATCTAGCTTCATTGTGAGGACTGTGATGCTCTGTTGTTTCTGAGGCATTGTGATGTTCTTGTGTTTATATTTAATTGGTGATTGCATGTTGGAGTGATTTCCCCCAGATTTTTATTTTCTTTGGTTTGTTCGTATGTTATCTATGTAAGCAGGGTGCTGTGCTGTGCCTCTCTATGCACTAGTTGGCAGGACTTATACACTCACCACCTGTCTCCTCTCCCATTGTCAGCCTCCTGTATGTCCCTTCCATCCTTGGTAAATAGAGCCTATTCTTAGGTCTCTGGAATCTGAATGAGAATGCAGTCACTTTAAATATCCAAAATGGTCACCACTTGTAAATATTCAAAATGGCTGCTCCCTCTGTCACTTTATCAAAAATGGCTGCTGCTTGTAAACGTTCAAAATGACTGTGCCCCAGCCAAAAATCCACATCTCAGTTTGTCTCCCTCTCTTGCTATTTCCCTTCCTAGTCAGAGGCAACCAGCGCAGTCATCCCTGAAGCCCTTGGTGACCACGACTGATCTTTGATCAATTCTCAGGTCCTAACACCACTTGGAAATATTCAGGCTGTTGGTCCCATCAGAGTAGCTGACAGTCTACTGCTCCAGTCACCTCCATACTCACTGTTTTCATTCAGGTTTTCCTACTAGTTGGTGCTTAATCCACTCCTGTACACTTAATTTCAAAGCTCAGGGCTCCAGGATTGTCTTTGGTATCTCTTTCAATTAGTTTTTCTTTTCTTCATTGAAGAGTGTGTGTAGTTTGTCTGCCTATTCCACCATAAAAACCTCCCCCTCCTTTTTTAAAAATTATTATTATTTAAGGACGTGGTTCTTCTCCAGTGTCTGTTTATTTAGACTTCATTTTAGCTTTGAGGCAGGAACTCTATTGGGTCTTCATTTCCAAATTATCAGCAAAAACAACACAGATAGCTAATTCTTAGAACTTGGTCTCAGAACTCTGAGATGGTTATCACAGTCTCCAGATTATTGACAGGGATAAAAATGCTTCAAGCTCTTAAATCACTTTAGAAATTTGAAGAACTGATTTCCTACCTCTAGCTTAGTAACATCTCCCCATAGGTGAATTTATTTTTCACAGTAATTAAATGAAGTTAAGCTACCTGACCACTCACAAAGTAGGTGCTGGAGTGAGTGCTTAGAGATAGTATGGCCTTATATTAATACTTCTATCAAAGCAGATTGAAATGAAAGCTTTTCTCTCTGTGTATAGTATTGCTGCTGTCTAATGAAAGAATTATATTAGAGTTGTTTTTAACTCCTTACTTGGATAATTGTCTTGAGATAGTTGGGAAACATGAAAATTTTCCAAGGAAAAAGCATAAATAATAATAATATCCTTTAAATTCATTCTCTATTTTGAGTCTGGTTACAAAGCTTTGCCTTGAAAGGGAATAGAATATTATTCCCATATTTCAGACTCAAAGAAGATTTCAATTTAACCAGCAAGGAAGACACAGAAGGGGCACCTGAAATCAGATCTTCATACTGAATACCTGAACTTTTTTTTATGGACTTCTTATTTAATTCTACACTTTTTTAAAGTCAATGGGTAAAATTCTAGGTGCCAGGTTAAAGAAACTCAATTTGAGAACTCCTGAGACTCATCAAAATTTAGCAAACATTTCTTGGCACTAATTATGTGCTTTGAAATGTGATTGAACTATGAATCACATCCAGTTACCCATTTAGTCTAGACTGCATGTTCCTTAAGGGCATACACTATTTCTTAGTCATCCTGGTTCAGAGAGTAGAGCATGGTGCTGACCCAGAGCAGGTACACAACGAATGCCTTGTTGAATTAAATTACACTGGTAGACCTTGAGTCTGGATAAATTACCTTCTCTCTCCATCTACATGTTGGAGTCACTCCGTTGGAATTCAGACATGCCAGTTTCCCTGCTATCAGTCCTACAAGTTCTTAAATGTAAAGTATTTGGTTGTAGATTGGTTGAAGAGTGCCTAAGCAGAGAGTAACAGAGTTGGAGAGCTATGATATCACATGATGGATTACACAGGAATAAGCTGCTAATTTAAGTATCTTGCTAAAGTGTTTATTCCTCAATATTTTCTTCCACTTAAGTTATATTCTTAGTGATTTCATTGACAAGATTTTCACAGACAGCTCTTTAGTGCCTACTTTTATGTCATTGACATGTTTTGTTAAACCTCATCTAGTTACATTATTATATAGGCAAAGACATAAATATATGGGAAGCCAATTTCTTCATAGTGGAAAAAGTACAGCTTCATTTGATAAGAAGGAGAATATTGGCAAACAAAGCAAAAAATTCTAGTTAATCACAAATTTTAACCACTATTTAGTTGACGGGTGCCTGCTGTGTTAATTGTTTCATTACTTAATTATGCAAAAAATAATAGCATCCGCAGCAAACATAGCCCATGAAGCATTATTAAAATACAAAGAAACATGCTTCACACTCTTTAATGCAAACATAAATATTTCATAATGAGGAAGAGCACTTACTATATAATACTAATCAGGATTTTGTAGTTAGCATGAGTTCTGCCTTTGTGTAAACCTCCATAATGCTTTTGGGTACCATGCTATCTTCTGTGTGTGGTTATAGTTACAGATCTTTCCCTGATGCCCACCCCACAACATAAGTTCTTTTAAGGTGATGTTATATATTCCTTTTCTAACTTACACTTTTGGATTACTAAAGGAGTCCTGGAAGCACAGTGGTTAAGTTCTTGGCTGCTAACCAAAAAGTCAGTGGTAATAACCCACCAGCTGCTCCACAGGAGAAAGATGTGGCAGTCAGTTACTGTAAAGGTAACAGTCATTGAAACCTGCTGGTGCAGTTCTAATTTGTCCTACAGGGTCACTATCAGTTGGAATAAACTTGATGGCAATGGGTTACATAACATTAAATAGAAGTATAAGCAAATGTATAAATGAGAAAATAAATTAACTCATCAATCTGAGTAACAGTCATGGACTTAGAGGGGAGCCTCCAGTACAACTTGACTCAGAAACAAGAGAGTAGCTTCTGGAGTAGGAAGGACACAGTTGAATTTTAACCCTTTCCAATAGTGCCCATAGCCCAGGGATTGAGTTTTAAAGAAACATAGAAAGTTCTGGAAACAAAGGAATGTTGTCATTTGAAGTTTTCCTACTCCATTGCTTCAAATACTTGAAAAATTCTTTCAGAATTATTTTTGGAGAGTTTAAGATATCCAAGAAATTCAGTTTTATTATGTTTCTACCATTTTATTTTTAAAAAACTCAAAACCAATATTTCATCTCTGCAGTTATCTTTATTATATGTAGCTCTCAAATTTGAATAGTTTAAAAATTCAGGGGCACTCTTGAAGGTCAAATATTTGCAGTTGCTGAAGATATTCCAAAGAAAATTTGTAGGATCCTCAGTATAATTTATGAAGAAATAAATATATGGTGTCCCTGGTGACTAATTTCAAGAAAGGAATGAATATTCATCAGATTACATAATATTGGTTGTATTTTCTATCCTTCATATTTTAACAATCTCACTTCTTTCCTTCAATATACCAATATTTGTATAGTTCTTATTATGTTCTAAGTATTTTACTGGATCTTAAGATAGAGAGAAGGATTTAAGGTACTGTTCCTGAACTCAAATTACTATGAACGCCAGCATAATTGGTAAGTGATAATGGCTCCTCCAGACAATGCTTTGTTCTCACAAGGGATTTTAAGATGAAATAATATTTTGAGTCCTATCCTAACCAACTGAATATTTAGTATTGGTATTTCATTCATTCATTTATTTATTCCTTCAGTCAGTTTTAAAATATTTTAAAAAATATTAGGATGACCCAAGGAGTCCTTGTGGCACAATCATTAGTCAAAAGGTCAGTGATTTAGACCACTATTTGCTCCACAGGAGAAAGACCTGGTGATCTGCTCCTGTAAAGATTACAGCCTAGGAAACCCTATGAGGCAGTTCTACTTTGTCCTATAAACCAAAGCAAACTCACTGCCATTGAGCCGGACCCAACTCATAGTGACCCCTCCTTGGGCTTCTGAGGCAGTATCACTCTGGAAGTAGATTGCCCCATCTCCCTTCTGAAGAGTAGCTAGTGGGTTTCAACCACCAGCCTTCTGGTTAGCAGTCAAATACCTTAGGCACTACACTACTAGAGCTCCCACTTTGTCCTATAGGGTCACTATAAGTTGGAACTGACTAGACGGCACACAACAATAATAGATGACCTATCAGGTGATGTAGTGGACACCAGGTCTACTCTTACAAACAAAACAGACCAGCTTATAAATCCATAAATGTAAGTATTATGTTTATTTTCTGGGCGAATATAAGAGGTATGCGATTCTCACTAGCTGGAAAATCCAACCTGGTTTAAGGGATTAGGAAAAACTTTGCTAATAAGATGATGAGTACACATAAATTTGAAGGATCAGTAAGAAACATAAATGAAGAGGAGGTAAGAATATTCTACAAAGAGTGAACAGCATGATTGCCAGTGAGACATGAGAAGTTGTGCTATGAGGCAGGATTGCAGCAATTCAATCTTAAATGTGAGGTGGGGGAGTAACCTGAAGTGGGAAGGGAGTAGGGAGTGGGGCTTTGAATTTTAAACTAAGGCCAGTGGGAAGCTCTTACAGAGTTTTTGGTAGGGCTGGAACAGTCTTGTCAAAATGTAGATTTTATTTATTGTATCTGGAGTGGAAATGCAAATTCTCAGCCAGGGGTCAAATCCTAAGGAACTAGTGCAAAGCTCTGCTCCAAATGTTATATTCAGGAGATTCAAAATGGAGTCTTGTCAGTGATCACCACGCTATTTCCCTCTAACATCTTAGTGCTTGAAATACTAGGTACAGCAGTTTGAATTAGGGATTCTGGTGCTCTGAACAGCTCACTGAGTCAGAGTGTACCAAGGAGTAGAATTAGAAAGGAGGAAGAGGCAGGGGGGAAAGGGTAACAAGATCAGAGGATCTATCCTGCGAAGTGCTGACAGGCAGCCAACAAAGGCCATCGGAGACTTTCCTGGGGGACTGCCGACCAGTAGGCAAGAAAGGCCATCCAAGACCTCTCAGGGTTGAGGAGGAAGACACACCACACCAGCATACCAGTGACCACATCAGCATACCAGCGATCACCCCAAGGATCTACTTTCAGAACCTGATTTTATCAGTAACTTGGGTTGGCTAGGTGCAAATGGATACATTCAGCACCACTGAAATCTGAGAGTCCATTGGTGCTGCAGGAGGGTAGGCCTGGGGAGGTGCCCCTGCAGTGGGTCACCAATCAGGCTTGGGTCAGCTTAGTGGCACTGAGAGGCCTGCACATCACTTTATCAGTGATACTGGGATCACAGATTACTAACAGGGACTCTCCTGACTCCAGTGCCACTGAAACTGAGCAGATCTTTGGCACTGTGGGTGAGCAGACCCACAGGGGAGCTCCCACCACAGTTTACAGTCTGAGCCAGTTGGGCCGGTGCTGCAGGAGGGCGGGCCCAGGGAGAGGAGCCCCTCTGGTGGATGGCAGAGCTGGGCAGTTGTCTTGGGTCTGCTTTTTGGTGCTGAGGGGCCTCAGGAGTGGGGTGTTTGCATGTGTCTGAGCCTGGCAGAAGGTGGCAACCCCCTAACAACTGGAATCCTTGCTGAAATTGAGCTGCGGGCCTGTGAATAACAGTACAATGTTAACATTAGCAGCCTGGTCAGAGCCCTAAAAAACACCCATATCAATAGGGAACTTCCCTTCTTCCAATCTTCCACTTCCACCTTCTCTGCCAATATCTTCACTCATCCAATAGAAGAAACCACCTTCAGCCACCATAATACCTCCTGGTTTGAACTCTAAACCCTCTTTATGACAAACAGAAGCCCATATCCACATTCCACATGGTGATTCTACCATCACAAAGAAAACTGCAGAGCAACTCAGCATACCTGAATTAATAACTAAAAAAATAAAATACACCAGCTTCACCTTTTCAAAATATTAAACCAGAAAACCAAGACAAAACAAATCAATACATAACCAACAGTTAAAGACAACCTCAAAATATCTAGGAAACAACAGGCAGCCTCAAATCAAACAAACAAACAAACAAAAAAAAACAGGACAAGACATTAGAAGCAAAACCACAAACCAAGGTCTCATTAAACATGGAGGAAGAGGAGAGAATAGAATTATTTGAGGAGGAATTTAAAAGATATGCTTATAGAGCTTTACAAGAGCCTAAGGAAACCCCAAACAGAAGCAAGGAGAACACAGAGAGTTCCCTGGAAGAACTCAGGAAAATTATTCAATAACAAAAGAACAAGATTAATGCACAATCAGAACTCATACCAAAACAGCAGTTAGAAATCCAAAAGATGAATACTAAAATTACATAATTACACAACACGGTAGAAACACAAAAGAGTAGGTTAGAATTAGCTAAAGAACGCATATCTCAACTAGAAGACAAACACCTGGACACCAGCCCGTATGAAGAAAAATCAGAACAAATATTTAAGAGAAATGAAGAGAACCTAAGAATTATATGGGAAGA
>NW_006921946.1:2563951-2567978 GCF_000298275.1 Orycteropus afer afer
AAAAAAAAAAACACACAATAGAATGACAGCAATCAATTCATACCTATCATTAATTACACTCAATGTGAATGGACTAAATCCACCTATCAAGAGAAAGAGAGTGGCAGACTGGATAAGAAAAAGAAGACCCATTGATATACTGCCTACAAAGGACCTGCCTTAGACACAAACATAAAAACAAGTTAAGATTTAAGGGATGGAAAAAAATATACCAAGCCAATGGAAACCAAAAAAGAGCAGGAGTGGCAATATTAATTTCTGATAAAATAGACATTAAGGTGAAACACATCACAAGAGACAAAGGACATTATATGATGCTGAAAGGGTCAATTGACAAAGATGTTACAGTGATAAATATTTATGCACCCAATGAAAGTGCTCCATAATATATGAAGCAAATGTTAACTGAATTAAAAGGGATAATAGACAATTCTACAATAGTAGTAGGAGACTTTAACACACCACTTTCAAAGAGGGACATGTCAACTAGAAAAAAACTCAACAGAGATGCAGAAGAACTCAGTAATACAATCAACCCACTCGACCTCATAGCCGTGTACAGATACAGAGCATTTCACCCAGCAAAAGCACAATTTGCATTCTTCTCCAGTGCACGTGGATCCTTCTCCAGAATAGACCATATGTTAGGACATAATACAAGCCTCAATAAATTCAAAAGCATTGAAATACTACAAAGCATCTACTCAGACCACAATGCTATAAAATTAGAAATTAATAATAGGAAGAACAAGGAAAAAACATCAAACATATGGAAGCTGAACAACTCACTGTTCAAAAACTATTGGGTAATAGAATGGATAAAAACTGAAATACAAAAATTCCTAGAAACAAATGAGAATGAAGATACATCATATCAAAACCTATGGGACACAGTGAAAGCAGTACTCAGAGAATAGTTTATAGCAATAAATGCATACATCAAAAAAGAGGAAAGAAACAAAATCAACACTCTAACTCATCAACTCCAATAACTAGAAATAGAAAAACAAAAGAATTCTACAGTATCTAGAAGCAAGGAAATAATAAAGATCAGAGCAGAAATGAATGAAATAGAAAACAAACAAAAAACAGAAAATCAATGAAACAGAAAACAAATAAACAAACAAAAAACAAAATCAATGAAACAAAAGCTGGTTCTTCAAAAAGATTAATAAAATCGACAAACCATTGGCAGACCTAACAAAAGAAAGGAAAGAGAATATCCAAATTACAAGAATTGTAAACGAAAAGGGTGTTATCACAACAGAACCAACTGAAATAAAAAAGATACTGACAATATTATGAAGACCTGTACTCCAACAGATTTGGGAACCTAGAAGAGATGGACAAGTTTCTAGAATCACAAGACCTACTTAAACTATCCCACTCAGAGATAGAAAACTTGAACAGACCTATAACAAAAGAAGGAATTGAACAGGTCATAAAAAAAGAAAAAAAAAAACTTCCCACAAAGAAAAGTCCTGGCCCTTCACTGGAGAATTTGATCAAATATTCAGAGAAGAGTTGACACCTACACTACTCAAGCTATTCCAGAGCATAGAGAAAGATGGAATACTCCCAAACTCATTTTATGAAGCAAGCATAACACTAATACCAAAACCAGGGAAAGACATCACTAGAAAGGAAAACTATAGACCAATATCCCTCATGAACATAGGTGCAAAAATCTTTAACAAAATCCTAGCCAACAGAATCCAACAAAATATCAAAAAATTAATACATCAAGTGGGATTCATACAAGGTTTACAAGGGTGGTTCAACATCAGAAAAACGTCAATGAAATTCACCACATAAACAAAACAAAAGAAAAGAACCATATGATTATATCA
This sequence comes from Orycteropus afer afer, assembly GCF_000298275.1. Classification (NCBI taxonomy): domain Eukaryota; kingdom Metazoa; phylum Chordata; class Mammalia; order Tubulidentata; family Orycteropodidae; genus Orycteropus; species Orycteropus afer. The sequence continues at coordinate 2,565,802 of NW_006921946.1, forward strand.
ATTGATGCAGAAAAAGGCATTGATAAAATCCAGCATCCATTCCTGATCAGAACTCTTAGCAAAATTGGGATAGAAGGAAAATTCCTCAGCATAATAAGGGGTATATATGCAAAACCAAGGAGCTCTGGTAGCATAGTGGCTAAGACACTTGCCTGCTAACCAGAAGGCTGGCGGTTCAAACCCACCAGCCACTCCTCGGAAGGAAGGTTGGGCAATCCTACTTCCGTAGTGATACTGCCTTGGAAACCCAAGGAGGGGTCGCTATGAGTCGGGGCCGACTCGACGGCACATAACAACAACAACAACAACATGCAAAACCAATGGCCAACATCATTATTAATGGAGAAAGACTCAAGGCATTCCCCTTATGACTGGGAACTGGACAGGGATGCCCTCTATCACCATTTCTATTTAACATTGTATTGGAAGTCCTGGCCAAGGCAATAAGACAAGGAAGAGAAATAAAAGGCATACTAAATGTCAAAGAGGAAGTAAAACTATATTTCTATTTGTGGATGATATGATCCTGTACATAGAAAACCCAAGGGACTCAATAGAAAAACTACTGGAACTATAGAGAGGGTCAGCAAAGTAGCAGGATACAAGGTCAACATACAAAAATCAGTTGGATTCCTCTACACCAACAAAGAGTCTTCTGATAAAGAAATAACAGAAATGATACCATTTATAACAGTTACTAAAAAGATAAAATATTTAGGAATAAACCTCACCAGAGACACAAAAGACCTATACAAAGAAAACTATAAACCACTGCTATAAGAGACAAGGGCACTACATAAATGGAAGAACCTACCTTGTTCATGGATAGGTAGACTGAATATTGTGAAAATGTCAATACCACCTAAAGAAATTTACACATTTAACGCAATTCTGATCCAGATTCCAACAAAATTTTTTAAGGACATGGAAAAAACAATTACTAATTTCATATGGAAAGGAAAGAGACCTCAGATAAGCAAAGCACTTCTCAAGAAGAAAAACAAAGTAGGAGGTCTCACACTCCCAGATGTTAAGAACTACTACACAGCCACAGTAGTCAAAATAGCATGGTATTGGTACAATGATAGACAGATAGACCAATGGAACTGAATCGAAAGTCCAGATATAGACCCATCCATCCATGGGCAACTGATCTTTGACAAAGGTCCAAAACCCATTAAATGGGGGAAGAGACAGCCTCTTTAACAAATGGTGCTAGCAAAACAGGATATCCACCTGCAGAAAAATGAAACAAGACCCATACCTCACCCCATACACAAAAACAAACTGAAGCTGGATCAAAGACTTAAATATAAAACCCAAAACTATAAAACTCATCAAAGATAAAATAGGCCCAACTCTGGGAGCCCTAATTTATAGCATAATAGACTATCAAGCATAACCCAGAATGTGCAGGAAGTAGAAGAGAAGCTAGATGACTGGGACCTTTTAAAAATTAAATTCTTATGTGCATCGAAAGACTTCATCACAAGGGTAAAAAGAGAACCTACAGATTGGGAGAAAATATTTGCCTATGACATATCTGATAAGGGACTTATCTCCAAAATCTATAGAAAACTTCCACACCTCAACACCAAAAAAGACAACCCAATTCACAAATGGGCAAAAGACTTGAACAGACGTTTCACCAAAGAAGATACGCAGGCAGACAGCAAACACATGAGAAATTGCTCACGATCATTAATCATTGTTGTTGTTATGTGCTGTCGAGTCGGACCCGACTCATAGCAACCCCTCCTTGGGTTTCTGAGGCAGTATCACTACAGAAGTAGATTGCCCCATCTTCCTTTCAAGGAGTGGCTAGTGGGTTTGAACTGCCAGCCTTCTGGTAAGCAGTCAAGTGCCTTAGGCACTATGCTACCAGAGCTCCACATTAATCATTAGAGAAATGCAAATCAAAACAACAATGAGATATTATCTCACCCCAACAGTAATAGCATAATAAAAGTTCCACAAGTCAGAAAATAACAAATGCTGGCGAGGTTGCAGAGAGATAAGAACTCTTGTGCATTGTTGGTGGGATTATAAAATGGTACAACCATTGTGGCAAACAGCATGGCCTTTCCTTAAAAAACTGAAAATAGAAGTACCATTTGACTCAGCAATTTAGTTACTAGCAATATATCCTAAAGAAGTGAGATATAGCACACGGACAG
>NW_006921946.1:2568178-2595734 GCF_000298275.1 Orycteropus afer afer
GACGGCACATGACAACAACAACAACAACAACATGCTCATTGCAGCACAATTCACTATAGCAAAAAGATGGAAACAACCTAATGGCCATCAACGGATGAGTGGATAACCACATTATGGTACATGCACACAATGGGATACTATGCCACATTGAAGAACAATGAGGGAAACATGAATCATCTCGCAACATGGATGAACCTAGAGGATATTATGCTGAGTGAAATAAGTCAATCACAGAAAGACAAGTATTGTATGAGCCCATTACTGTAAAAAGTGTTTGCTTGGGAAAGGGAACTCACTTTGTGGGTTACCGGGATGGGGAGGGAAGTGGAGGGATTATTCTGGGCTAGTTGGGGCCCACACGCCGACATGGGCAGGGAGAGGGATATATGGAAAGGATCTGTGGCCACCATAATAACATTAGGAAATGGGAGGACAATGAATTGTGCACTTAAGAGATAGACCACAGATGCTAATACCAACCAATGTGTCCACAATACTGCATTGCCATTAACACCAAACACCAGGCTACAGATAAACACATAACACCTTAGAGGTTCAGATGGGGTTCAGTGAACAGGAGTATACGCCAGACCAAGGATAGACTCAGCTGAGGCTAATCTTGCACAGACACCAGTGATACAAAATACCTGCAACCCTACAGAAACAACAGAAGACAGACACAGAGTAATCCCTCACAGACAATCAGACAGTATGGGAGAGAGATTCAACAGATCTACGTTTCAGGACCTTAGTACTAGGGGGCATCAGACTCAATTGGCACAACAAAATACATAAAACCCTTGTTGTGCCTCCTACATTGGTGAGTAGTGACTGGGATCTTAAGAGCTTTCAAGCAGCCATATAAGATGCAGCTGTCTCCTAACATCAGAGCGAGGAAGAGTGCAAAACAACAAGGGCATTTGGAAGCAATCAGCCCTAGAACACAATGGCCCTTGAGACCAGAAGAACTGGATGGTGCCTGGCTACCAATGCCAAACACTCAGGAAAGGATCAAATCTGGAGATCCTGGATAGAGTGGAAGGAAAAACGTGGAAGAAAATGCAAAAACTCCATAATGACCAGAATTACTGGTCAGATGAAATTTGATGAGACCCCCAGTACTATGGCCCTGGAATACATTCTGTACTTGGAATAAAACACACCCCCAGGGGCTGGCTCTCAGTCCAGTAGGGAACAGGATGTACATACAGACCACTCAACCCAGGATGATGCACCCACATACTCTATGGTAATACATCCCTTAGAGCAATAGACCATGAGGCACCAGAGGACCAACATTCCAATTGAGGAAATGCAGGACAAATAGGAGCGCATGAATATGAGGGGCACAGGGGGAGGGTTACAGGGTAGGGAAGGGAGGCGACTGGGTTAGGGTTGGACATGGTGAATGGGGAGTGAAACTGATTTCACATGTAACAGTGAATGTAAAACAAGCTCTTAAAAAATATATATTCCATTAATTAGATCAACCTGGATCCTGCATTGGTGAGTAAAATGCAAAGATCCAACAAGTGCCTAGAGGATCATGGTTATTTTAGACAGAATTCAGAACATTTGCCCTTATCTCCATGACTGTATCTTGTATCATGTGAACCACAGACCTGGTTTTCATTTTCCAAAGAATTTATTTTAAATTCCATAGTATTCTGTATAATTAAAAACTTGACTCAATATCTAAATGACACAAACTCCTGATTCTCTTACAAGTTTACTTAACTTTAATGCAAACATTTTCATATTGCAATAAAAACATGAGTTAGCTTTGTCATTTATATATTGTGGGGCAAAGTCAGAGCAGCAAAATGGTTAAAAATATGGGCTATGGAAGTGGATGCTTTGGGCTCCCATTTGGGTCAACAGTTTGTAATAATTTTCGTAAAGGAATTAAACTTTCTTAACTCTAGTTCCTTCATCTGTAAAATGGAAAATAATAATACTTTTTTATGACATCTTGGGAAAATCAAATGGAAAATTCCAATAAACATGTGCTTACTAGAAGTTGGCTCTCATTAATATCCGGATGGATCAGCATTGATTATCACAGGAAAGACCATGCATTTTTTTTTTTTTTCTTCAATATGTCCATAGCTCCTTCTCACCATCACTAAATGCTAATCTTAGACTTGGTTTTCCTCCATAAAATACATTGGAGATTCAGAAAAGTCTATTTCTCTGCCTTGACAAATAGCTTTTCCAAATGTATGGATCTCTCTGGACCTACCTGCTGAGTTTAGCTAAACAGAAACTTTATTACCTTTATAAGCTGTAGCATAGTCTTCTTTAAACAACCCTAATAAAAGAACAGGAGCCCTGGTAGCATAGTGCCTAAGGCACTTGACTGCTAACCAGAAGGCTGGCGGTTCAAACCCACCAGCCACTCCTCGGAAGGAAGGTTGGGCAATCCTACTTCCGTAGTGATGCTGCCTCGGAAACCCAAGGAGGGGTCGCTATGAGTCCGGGCGACTCGACGGCAAATAATAACAACAACAACAATGAAAGAACAACAGTTATTAGAGCAGCAATGAAGAAACTGACAATTAATTTGAAGTGAGAGATACACATCTTTAGCTCTACTTTTTCTTAATTCTCCTTTCCCCTGAAAAGAAGTATTTCTCTCAATATTTGAAATGGTAATTGTTCAGGGTTTTATATGTGTCGTTTACAACAGGCAATCAAGCCTGTGACTTTGCTGTTAGCAATGAATTTGTTTTCTTGCAGCTTGACTAACAGCCTAAGAATTGCTGCAGGTTTTAAAGCCTTTCCTTATGCCGATGTTGGGTATCACTCTAACCGAGAGAGAAAGTGAGTCCTGGTCAGCCCTGGGAGATTCTTCCTGTCTCTGTGCAAACAGACTCTAAGCATCCACATACACAGATATCAGCCTGCCTAATAAGGACTCCTTTTAAGACTTAGAGATATCAGAGTAGGATTTTCACCCTAGCTTCTTGCTGTGTGATCATATGTAAATGGTAAGTAACATCTTGTGATGTTACAAGGATTTAAAGGGTTAATTTATGTAGAATGCATGGCATGTAAAAGACAATAAATATATCATGGTTGTTACTATTATTTAGTAAAATCCAATTAATAAAAAAAACCAGATATGGTGTAGGAAATTTTGGCCAATGATATATGTGTTTTCTCATCTCGTAGTGAGAAGGAAAGACCTCCATATGTCAGTAATGAAAGACATTCAGAATGTTCCTCTCACTCTCTGAATAACTCCAGAGAGAGTCATTTTTTCTCTTCTGTACATTGTATACTTCACCTCTCTGAAGAAAGTAGTAACTGCAATTTACAAGTTGTTGTCTCGGGCTTTAAAAATTCATTTCTTTTAACTACTTTCAATTTTTGAGATGCAAGGTATATACAGATGAAAGACAGAATTATTTATTTTCTGGAAGTATGCCCTTGTTTGCCACTCTTCAGAATGCATGCATATATACTGTTGAAATTACATTCTAATGATAGCAAATTGCAGAATTATGAGATATTCTGTACCATCTTTTTTTTAGAAATAGAAAATTGGGAGACTTTAATAGCAGATGCTGCATTATGAATACAATTTACTGGAATTGCTCTTCTCTAATCACATAGAAATCATGTTATGTACCGGAGAGGTTATAAAAATATATAGAGATCCATTCATCCTCCAAGGAAATTGAGGTCCTACTTAGAGTTATGACAAAGACCTGAATCAAGATGGGAGCTCTGACATCATGAATTGAGACAGTGTCCTAATGATTTCATTTTATGAAGCCACACATACTGAATACATGAATGAAAGGAGGACAATGCTTACCACACAGGGCATCTGTCACTTTGAGCATTCTGTTATTCCTTAGTAAGAATTTTTCAAAATGGAGCACGTTCATTGGTATAATGAAAAGTTTATAATGCCCATTTCTAGGTTAAGTTAGGACCAATGATCTCTGTACTTGATGCTCACATTATGAGCCGATAAATTACGCACATACAAAATTACTTTTCCATATTTTCTATTTATAGATATGTAAGGAAATCTATTTAGCAGAATGTGCTGTCCAAATAATAGTCATTCTTTTCCTATACCTTCCAGAATCTAGTTTCATAAAATAGTTAAATGTACTGTTTTTAGAAGGCACTGCATCAAGTAGAAGATGCAATTTTATTCCTGCCAGAGGAAAACTCTGATGTTAATTTCTCTGTGGATCTTCCTAAAAAACAAAAAATGCTCATATAAAAGCTTGCATTTTTAATACAGTCTTTCACATCTGCATGATTTTTAAGCCTATGCAAGTAATGAGTTTCAATAACTTTAGACAGTATTTTTATTTTTAGAAATCACTGGGCCTCAAATTGAAGTGCTGCAACAATTTGAGTGCTGGGCTACTTCATATAGTACATGGAAATTCAGAAAAAGAGGTACTGTTTTTAGTTCTAGAGAAATACAATAGTATCTCAGAAAAAGAATTAGCTAGATAATAAGTCAGTAGATAAAGACTGTAGGGATATTATTTAAAGTTGCAAAAACAGTACTTTATGATGTATGGATGTATGTATGATGTATGGATGTTTTATTGAGCAGCCCTGGTGGCACAGTTGTTAAAGCACTTGGCTACTAACTGAAAGTTTGGCAGTTTGAACCCACCAGCTGTTCTGGAGGAGAAAGATGAGGCATTTGGTTCTGTAAAGATTTACAGCCTTGGAAACCCTATGGGTTGTAATGAGTCGGAATCAACTTGACTGCAGTGAGGTTTTGGATATTTGATTTAATGCCATCTGAATGAACAAAGGACTAAAATATCACCTTGATAAATTTTCAGACATTTCTCAAGATGATAGGTGTTCTTTTCCTTTTCAATCAACAGCTTTGGAAGCAGTTGTTACCGATACATCTAATTTCTTTTAAACTGCAGCTCCTTAAGGCTGATGTGATCACTAAACCAAAGATTTTCTAATTTACAGATTTAAATAGCAGATGTAGTTAGCACTATTCTCGTAACATTAGCAGGCACGTACACCTCATTTCAATTTCTTCCTTAAAGGATTGTTATACTGCTTCTGGCGAGAATAATTTTCATATTAACTCAACAAGTGAAAATGAAAAACTTTAAGTTAGATATTTTAAAACTCACATGATTCATCCTAGAAGATCCTATTGTTAAAAATATGACTCAATAGCCATCAAGCGAGATACCACAATTCCCTTATCTTTCCAACAGTTTGGGTATTCCCTAACAATATAACTAATGGGAAGACATGTTATTAGTATTACAGGGATACTTGTATTTATGACTTTTCCCTAATAGTTCCTTTCTAAAAGTATTCATAGCATGTCATTTTGAAAGAAAAGATCAGATCTTTTTGGTTTCACAGCTTCCCTACCATTCAAGCCTAAAGAAATGAAGTTGACTGAATCATAGCTGGATATTTCTATAACTAGACTAATGGAAATTGACAGTAAACTTTCAGATAATTTGGAAAAAAAAATGCTTTTGCACATTAAAGAAATATAATAGCAAACTTAACTCTTTAAATCATTGTCTATGCACTGAGATTCTGCCTCACATTTCTTCCTTGAATATGCTGCAGTGCTTTGAGCCTTTGCATGACATTAATGAATTTGTATTGGCCGAAGAGTAGCTGCTTCAGTGTGCTGGAGTCTGCTCTGTGTGGCTCTGCCACACCATCATGGAATTGGCTTACTCACTGCCCATCTATGCATAGTTCAGCACTGAACCCTGAAAGAGGACTGTTTTACTGTCTTTTGAGACTTTACCCCTTAATGAGAGAAGTGCCAAGTTGTATGCTCATCTCCTTTATTTTCCCTAAATGTTAGTCCTGGGACTTCTTTTCTTTGGTGCACTCACTACCATGGCTTTGATTGTGATCTCTCTGCTGATGACTCCTACATTTACAACTCCTTCCTCAACATCCCCTTAATTCCAGACTCAGATATTTAATTGCCTGCGTACCATCTCTATTTCAATGCCCAATTGGCATCTCAATCTTCACACGTTCAAAAACCAAGCTCTTAATTACACCCACCTGTTTCAGCCTAACTTTTTCCTCAGTCATCCTGCTGAAGTTAAGTGGCAAGTTTGTTCTTCCAGTGGCTCAGACTAAAACCCTCAGAATCATCCCTTACTCCTCTCTCTTTCTCTTGCATACCACAGCCAACCCAACCCAAAACCAAACCAAATCCACTCCCTTCAAATCAATTCTGATTCAGAGTTACCTGTAGGACCATTAAACTACCCTACAGAGTTCCGAAGCCTGCAAATCTTTAGAGAAGTGGACTGCCACTAAGGGGCAAAGTACCCAATATCAATGCAAGCAACAGGGTTACTTGTACTCATTTACTAATCTGTAGTGAACAATTTCACATGGGTCTCACGACATCTTTTATATGATGAAAAACATGTGAATCTGTTCACTAAAGTTTAGTAAGTAAGCACAGGTAACCCCGTGGGTACGCCATGGTTATGCCATCTTTGTCAGGGATTGCAAATTTGAAAGAAGGCTTTGATTCTGTAGGAAGGTGCTGTGTGGTTGGGAGAGAGACAGATACCAGCCATATCTAGAAGTATAATCTATAATGTAGTGAAAAACTGTGAAATTGTTCCCTAGAGATTGAGTAAGCATAAGTACCCATGCTTACTGTGTAATCTGACACTGCTGCCACATCTTTCTACTGAAGAGTGGCTGATGACCTTGAACCACTGGCCTTATAGTTAGCAGCCGAGCACTTTAACCACTGTGCAACCAGGGTTCCTTTTAAAGCTAACCCCACAGCTTTCAAACATACCCAGCATCTGATTGAGTCTAGCCACTCCAACTGTTCTCCTAAAGTAAGCCAATAGAACTCTCATCTGTCCTATTACATTAGCCTTCTAAGTAAGCTTGCAGCTTCCACCATCATGTGTTACAGATTCGTTGGAAGCTATTGCAATAGTACTATTCAGCAGGCAGAAAGAGTCATTTAAAATATGTCTGATCAATGCATTTCCACAAAGTAAAATAAAAAGTTCTCACCCTGACATACAAGGTCTAAGCTGTTTACTCTGTGCCCCACATACCAATTCATCCTGCTCACCTGGTTCACCAGGCCTAGCCACCTGAGCTTTCTTTCCAAAACTCAAACAGGCTGAGCAGTTTCTTGCCTCAGGCCTCCTGAACCTGTTTGCTCTGTCTTGAAGACCTTTCCCTCAGCTGTGTGCCTGGTTATCTCTTTGAGTTTCTTCCAGTGGTTTTTGAAGGGACACCTTATCAGAGAGCTTTTCCATGATCCTCCACCTCACTCCCTCCCCAAACATGGCTCATTTTCCTTTAAAGCATCCTTCATACTATTCATTCATGTATTTATTGTCTTCATCTCTTGACTAAGATGAAGCACCTCCTTCACCTTAAGGCTGATGTCTTTGTTTTTTCATTGTGGTTTCATCAGTATAGAAGAACAGTGGCTGGTACACTAAAAGGGACCCAATAAAAATTTAATGAATCGATTCAGAAAAGCTGCATGAAATGATGGTGTGGAGAATGTAAATACGAATTTAATTCAAGATGTTTCCTGGGGTGTTACCCATTTATATGATGGCTGGAAGTGGGCACTTTGGCTTAAATATGCTCCTTCCTTAGCTTCTAGAAAAGAGACTTGGTGGTACAGTGGTTAGATGTAAATGGAAAGGTCATCAGTTTGAACCCACCAGTTGCTTTGTGGGAGAAAGATGAGAGAAGGATGTGACATTCTGCTTTTGTAAAGACTTACAGCCTTGAAAACCCCATGAGGCATTTCTGCTGTTTTTTTTAGGGTTGCTGTGAGTCAGAATTGACTCAACAGCAGGGGGTTAAAGCCTTTATAATTCCTAAGCACTTTTTTCCTTTAGGGACATGGCTAGTTCTCATTTCATTATGGTAGTCTTATTTATGACAGTTACATGCTGAGGAAAATACCAGTTTTAGGTCCTTCAGTTACAGATCTGCAGGTGTGTCTCATCATGAATCCTGACTTACTTACCTGGAAAAGCAACCATTATAAACATTAGAATTACCTCAGAGACAGTTTTCTGTTGAAACAGCTACAGTTAGCTACAGTTGGTTGGTAGTATAGCTAACCTTGTCTCAATGTCTGTTATGTATACATTCTGAATGGATTGCCCACTCTGAATGAGTCAAGCAGTAGTGACTCTAATCATCCCTGGGCTCCACCCCTAAGTCACCTGAGTGCTCAGAAAACAGCATGTATTGGGTTTGTTGGTTTGTTTTGATTTTACATCTTTAACTTTATTCTCATGGTCTTCAGCTCACAAGAAGAAACTGAGTTGAAACCTCTTCCTTCATTATTTTGGGTCTTTGTTCCTTTCTCTGTGATATGTAAATGTCTTTGAATCTGCTTTTCTCCTTTCTGTATTCTCTGGGTATCAGTGTTTCCTAGATTTAAAAAGAATAACTGCTGTTATATTTCCTCAGAGTGAAAGATTTCTGGAAGCAGTGTATACATTTTCTATATCGATCTTTCTGGCCAAGCAATTTTTTCTTTTCAATTTTTCAAGTTGTGAATTATCGTAGATTAGTTGAAGTCCTCAATTTGGATCCCTCAAGGTCTCCTCAGCAAAGGTGATAGCAGCAGGGATATTTAACGGTATCTGAAAATAGGTAGATGTTTTCCTCACCTATTTATAATAAGGGAGCTCTGGTAGCATAGTGCCTAAGGCACTTGACTGCTAACCAGAAGGCTGGCGGTTCAAACCCACCAGCCACTCCTCAGAACGAAGATGGGGCAATCTACTTCCGTAGTGATACTGCCTCGGAAACCCAAGGAGGGGTCGTTATGAGTCGGGTCCGACTTGACGACACATAACAACAACAACAACATTTATAATAAATTAATAGATGGCTTTTGATATTACCCACAGCCCTTTACAAATCCACCTTCAGTGTACCTATATACAATTCTAAAAGCATAAACTACTTTGATTAAGCTATGTGGTCCATTGCCATACTACTTGCCTTCAACTGTAGTGTAGACCAAAACATGCCACTTGAGTTCAATAGAATTCACAGATAGGCTTGCAAATTTGACTGCTAGAAGGACATTGTCAAGTGAATCAGATTAAAAAACAACTTTTAGAGAACTGAAATAAAGTCTAGTGGATAAATTCTAACAGGAACTTCTCAGAATAAACACTTGAAAAATTACACACAAATCAACACTTTTGAATGGAATCATAGTATGAATTATAATTTCTTGTGATGAGTCAGATGGTAGCCTTTTAAATGAAGTATTTTGTCACTAAAATAAATACACGATTCTCATTTATCTATTTTAAAAATGGGGAGTAGGCTATTATATTTGTCTCTGCAACAAGAAGAAAAAGTTGGAGGATAGAAACCGTCTTTCTTCTCTGTGACAAGCACAATAGTGGTTACATTTGTTGTTAGGTGCCATACATTGGCTCTGACTCATAGCAACCCCATGTACAACAGAATGAAACACTACCTGGTCCCAAATCATCCTCACAATCCTTGCAATGCTTGAGCCCATCATTGCAGCCACTGTGTCAATCCATCTCATCAAAAATCTTCCCCTTTTTCACTCACCCTCTACTTTACCCAGCAAGATATCCTTCATTAGAGACTGGTCCTTTCTGACAACATGACCAAAGTACATGAGAGGAAATCTCTTCATTCTTCCTTCTAAGGAGCATTCCAGCTATACTTCCTCCAAGACAGATTTGTTCATTCTTCTTAGTTTATGGTGCTTTCAAACTTCTTCTCCAATACCACAATTCAAATGCATCAGTTCTTTTGCAGTCTTCCTTATTCATTGTTCAGTTCTCACATGCATATGAGCCTATTGAAAATACCGTGGCTTGGGTCAGGTGCTCCGTAGTATTGAAGCAACATCTTTGCTCTTTAACACTTTAAGAGGTTTTTGCAGCAGATTTGCCCAATGCAATGCATCATTTCATTTCTTGGCTGCTGATTCCACAGGCATTAATTGTAGATCCCAGTAAAATGATATCATTGAAAACTTCTATCTTTTTTTCCACTTAACATGATGTTACTTGTTGGTCCAGTTTGTGGACATTTGTTTTCTTTATGTTGAGGTGTAAGCCATACTGGCTATAGTCTTTGATCTTCATCAGTAAGCACTTCAAGTCATCTTCACTTTCAGCAAGCAAAGTTGTGTCATTTGCATATCACAGGTTGTTAATGAGTCTGGCCATCTGGCAGGTGTTTTAAGAAAGGTTTGTGGAAATAGAGAATTCAATTTCCAGTTCATCTAGCTTCCTGATGTAGTAAGCACTTACTTGAATTTACATTGAAATTGAATAGCCTTATGGTGTATGATGAAAATCATACTGTATATGTATGGGCTGTTATTGACCAAATATAGATAAAATATTAGACAAACTTCAAGAGACCAAGCTTTATGTGTAGTACACACCACAACACATTAAGGCAACTTAAGTGTCATGAGAAAACAGACATGAGGGTTTCTTTAGGAGTTTTTTGTAGAGATATATTACTTTAATATACTACATTTTCAGAGCTTATTTACTGTGAATTTTATTTGAACTTTCAAACAACTTTATGGTTGGGTAGAGAAGAAATTATAATCTTCCTTTTATAAAGGGGAAGAAAATCTTACAAAGGAAGGGGAATAATTTGCCCAAGGATATAGAGTGAATCAACCTTTAAATCCTGCATAGAATTGCATTTTAATATATAATTCAGAATATTATAATGCTTATTTTCAAATAATTAGTAATTCAGGAAATTGGTGCCACTGATTATGGAGTGATATAGAGACGTGCCATTCTTTGTTTATTATTGGTGGAGTCTGGTCACTATTGGTGTTCATTCTGTTGTACAGAGGTTACTATGACTTGCAGGCAACTCAACAACACCTAATAACAACGTTGGTGGGATCAAAACAATTAATTAATTAATTAATTGTGTTAACTCACAGTGGCATTTATACTGCCACCACCTATCCATGCCCTTGAAGCAAAACTTAGGCTTCACCTTGGGTAATACTACCTAACCCACATTTCAAGGGAACCCTGCTGGTGCAGTGGTTAAGTGCTTAGCTACTAACCAAAAGGTCTTCAGTTTGAACCCACCATAAGATTACAGCCTTGGAGACCCTATCAGCAGTTCTACTCTATCCTATAGGGCTGCTATGAGTAGGAAGATCCTCAACAGCAATGAGTAATCTACAGTTCATATATACTATATGATAATTGGCATTTACTTTTATGAATCCCTGTTATGTCTCAAAGATTTTTATGATACTTGAGAACACAGGGTATACCTTCTTTTTTATGTATCCCCCACTATAATGCATAGTGACAAAGCAGGTTTTCAATAAAACCTTTTTCTTAATATCTACAACATTAACTTTTTGGTTGTGCAGACTGTTCTTGGAGTCTGGTTCTCTCTGTAGAAACAAAGGACTAAGCAAATATACAAATTATTTATTTATAAAGCATAAAACAGAAAGTGCAAGAAAAGTAAATGATTAAATATTAATTCAGACCACACATTCTTAATAGAGATCTTAAATTTAAAATAAAGGCTGTAACTAGTATAAACATCATTAGAATAATTGAAAACAATTTCTTGTTTTAGATTGTGAAGGGTCACAAAATTTAGAGTGTAGCATTGTCCTTCTGGATGACCTTACTTGCACATTGAACATTACACTCTCCAAAAGTCATTCATCAAAAGTAATTTAAAACCTGTCTTTTTAATTGGAAAAGTAAGGAGAAAAAGTTGGTAATTCATCATCATCATCAGTAATAAGAAAATGTAAAACTGAAATCACCAAAGAATCCAAAGTGTGTGAAGTTTCTTGTATTTGTTCTTGCTTTTGTCTGACATGTCCATGATTCCCACAACATTCTCATAAGAAAGTTATTGTCATGAATTTTTCAGTTTGCTTTCACAGTTCCAAGAGCTTAGATCCACTTCTGAATATGCCTTATTTCAATAATTTTTGAATTTCTCCATGATATCTATTGGGTTTTCCAAAAGTAAAATAATTTTTTTCTCTGAATATAAAGTATAAATTAATGGCCCCTTGCCTTTGTTTTTATGTTTTTAATTAAGTGAAAGATTGTGTCTCAGTTTCATGAAGGTGAGGACAAGAAATAAATTGAAATAGTTGATACTGTGTGTAGAACACTGCAACATGAGTATGAACCCCACAATAAAGATCACATTTTTTGTTGTTGTTATTTGCCCTCGAGTCGGCCCTATAAGATCAAAAATTTCCTTTTATATTTGAATTAAATGTAAATATATATTCTATGTTACATATGGATCAAAGTTAAAATAATAGATAACATTTTTGTAAGGCTTATAGAAAAATCCAGAGATGTGGAAATTGGAATGGAGTCTATATGCAGTGTCTTTAATGAGATCAGTACATTTTTCTGTTAATAGCAGTTGCCTTGCTTTGCTATTTTACTCTTTTAAATTTTTTTCCTGCCAATTACTTAGTCTGCTTCATTGGTTCTAAGTGATGCAATGCACTAAATCACTTGATCTTAGACATCTCTTATGAGGGCTACTCTTCAGTTAATTTTATTGCAGCTATATACTATAGTTAGATGTTAATATCTTACAATATGGGCCAAGTCTTATTCTACTCCCCCCCGGAAATGAATCACATAATAGGCAAAATTGTAATTAGATACTTTGAGATACAATTAGTGAGTGATTTTCTTAGTTGTGCACTTCATAAATTTGTGATAAAAACTTCTGTTGATTATTTTATAACATAACCAAAATTATCTTCCAAAACCATGACTCTGTTTGCTCATGATCTCACTAAATATATTATCACACAATTCCATATTCTATTCTTACATTTTAATATATTACAAGGTATATATAGTTGGTTTCTTTTTTACCCCCAGGGATTGCTAATGATTTTATGCAGCATTAACTTTTTAACTGCAATATTATTAGATACAAGAAAATAATGACAATATGTCCTAAATATGAGACTCTAGATAAAATGCAATTAGTTGTATTTTTGTCTTTGTGTTTTATTGTTCTCTGTAGAGGTAAAGTTGCTGGAGATCTAAAAAGTATAGAGGTGCCCAGATTCATGAAAACTTAACTATGTTAATGAATTCTACGGGTAGAAGGGCTTATGAACAAATTTATCTTTAGACCTAAAAACACTGATACTCCTGTTTAATCATATTCAGACTTGGTGAGAATATGACTTAACATAGTAAAAGGAAGAATATGTAAGGAGGTCTTATATTTGGTGTCAAATTTAAATTCTGGAAGATTAATCAAATACTCAGTAAGAAGCTAAAATTAAGACCTTATTGAACTCCACTTCATTTTCTCTTCAGCATCATCCATCTTAACACATTTCCACCCAGGATAACTGTCCTAAAAACCTAACGGTCGCTTCACTGACTTTGCTAAAAAACTTGCAAAAACTGCTCATTTCTTCTCTGATCAACAATTATGTCAATCGATATTGTGAACATTTTTTAACCTAATCTATATCTTATGTTTTAGGCACACCGAACTTTTTTGGTCTTTGCTCCCTCTGCAGTTTGGCTCTGTGTTCCTGGTGGATGCATATGGTGAGCACATTGTCTCCTGATGGAAAAGCTGGAAGGTTGAGTCCACCCAGAGGGACCTGGCTGGGAAGGCTTGGAGCTCTGCTTGTGAAAACTCAGATATTGGAAACACTGGAGCACAGCACTACTCTAACTCAAATGGAGTCACCATTAGTCAGAATCAGTGTCCGATTAGCCACAAGCAGGGCCAGCATGGGCTTACTTGTGTTAACTTATAAATCTGTAGCAAACGGGATGATTCCACATGTTTTTCACCACATCAAAGATTCTAGGAACGGCTGGCATCTGTCTCTCTTCCAAACTCATAGCACTTTCCTACAGAATGAAAGTTTCTTTTCGGATTTAAATCCCTGGCAGAGGCAAATTACCCAATAAGCAAGATTAAGCACAGGCTTACTTGTGCTTACTTACTAATTTTTTTGTGAACACTTTCACATGAGTTTCACATCTTTGATGTGGTAAAAAAAACATGTGAAACTGTTCTTTTGTCTCTTACATTGACTATGTGTTATTTCTCCCAGATTTGATTGCAAAGATACTGAACACAGCTACTCTACTTAATGCTTCTTTCATTCCCCTACATAACTGATTGAAGGCTCTCAATAAATAGTTCTTTCATATCTGAAAATTAACAACCTCCAAAGAAGGTATATTTTGCTTTGATTTAGCAAAAAATTGTGTAGATATAAAGGAAAAGGGGCTAAAGTGTGTATGTGTGTGTGTCTGTGTGTGTTTAAGGAAAAGGAAGAGTTACTTTAAAGCCTGAAAGATTATAGTAATGAAAAGATTCTGTTATAACTACTTGAGGAGGATGGGAAGTTAGAATATGTTTTATATATTTATTTACTTGCTTACTTGTTAATGGAAAGGATGGGATGGTACACAGAATAGTTTTGCATGGATCAATTAACTAATCTAAAAATATTTGTGCAAATCATTTTTGGGTAAAAACTCCTTTTAAGGAGTCCCAGAAAAACCTATCTTATCTATTTTGAATTAGCATCAGGCTCTCTCTCTTAAAAAAAATCAGTCCTAGAAATGCCAATGTATTAGTTTTCATACATCTCTTAACTTTGAAGTTGATGTCTTAATAATTAAAACATTTTTCTAGAGAGGTTTAATGTACATGGAGTTTTTTTTTTTTATTTAATAAACTCAGATACATCAGTTCTAAGTTGTGTATAACCCAGTATAAAATGGAAATAAACCATTTGCTTAAGTATAGGCTTATTTATTTTAAAATCAGAGGCATTTTTATTTATAATCTAGTAAAATATATATAGTCTGTTGTAAGACCCATCACAACTTGGCCATGTCAGAATGAATTAATGAAAAAAAGAAGAAAGAGCTTTTAAAGAACAAGACTAGTTTCATTCTGGGGAGAAAAAAAGACATCCCTTCATTTTTTACATAGTTGAATGCCTTTCTTTACAGAAGTACCAGGGTAGCTGGACTCCTTCAATAAAGATGAACAATAGAGGAAAGAACCCCATTCATAACACTCCTAGACTGTCTTCCTTCACTGGTCAATGGCAGTTGTAAATTGGGATATTGAAATTTACTTCTTTCGTCTTATTTTATTCTTTCAGTAAAGCATTTGAAATATTCTGTTTTCCTTTTTTAATCACTCTTAGAATGGATGCTTTTCTATTACTAACTGCCAACATGTTTAGAATTATTTGTATTTAGTGACAATAAAGCTTATCAACTTTATTTTTTCTTAGAAAAAACAACCTAGCTGTTAACATCACTATTATTTTACAAAAGAAACAAAATTTTTGTAATGAGGATCAGATCCTGAAATTGAACAACATACTTTAATGAAAAGCTGCCTTCACTGTCCATATTGCTTATTTTTTCCCTCCATGATAACTAAAACATGTATCAAAGGCTCAGGGTGCACTGACCTGTGTTTGGAACCTCTGGTTTGAATAGTGTCTGTAGTTATACCATCCCCCAAGTGAACTGCGAAAATAGGCACCTCATCTTCCAATGTATTTCATAGAAATGCAAATGAAAGGTGATGGATGGTGTGGACAAATTGGAGTGAGGGCCACGGTGACAAGATATCTTGTTGTTGTTGTTAGGTGCCATCAAGTTGGCTCCAACTCACAGTGACCCTATGTACAACAGACTGAAACATTGCCTGGTCCTGTGCCATTCTCACAATTGTTGTGTTTGAACCCATTGTAGGTGCTGTGTCAATCCATCTCGTTGATGGTCTTCCCCTTATTTGCTGACCCTCTACTTTACTAAGCATGATATTCTTCTCCAGAGACTGGTCCTTTCTGACTAAAGTAGGTGAGACAAAGTCTCTATTTTTGCTTCTAAGGAGCATTCTGGCTGCACTTCTAGGACAAATTTGTTCTTTCTTCTGGTAGTCCATGGTATTTTCAATATTCTTTGCCAACACCAAAATTCAAAGGCATCAATTCTTCCTCAGTCTTCCTTATTCATTGTCCAGCTTTCACATGCATATGAGGTGACTAAAAATACCATGGCACCTTAGTCTTCAAAGTGACACCTTTGCTTCTTAGTATTTTAAAGAGGTCTTTTGCAGCAGATCTGCTCAGTGCAATATGACATTTGATTTTGTGACCGTGGTTTCCATGGGTGTTTATTGTGGATCCAAGTAAAATGAAATCTTTGACAATTTCAATCTTATCTCCATTCATTGTGATGCTGCTTATTGATCCAGTTGTGAAGTTGTGAGGGATTTTGCTTTCTTTATGCTGAGGTGTAATCCACACAAATACTGGAGTCTTTGATCTTCATCTTAAGAGTATTTTTTTTTTTAATTGCTTTACCATTTCACCCAAGATCAGGTTGGGTTTTCCCAGGATCTAGACCTTTGCATGTCAGGGTTTTTCACTTGCCCAATATCACTCAATTTATTTAGATCAAAATCTCATAATTCAGCGTATCAATTTTCTCTCCTTCCATCAGTGGAGAGAAGTAGCATCAGACTGAAAATCATGAGCCTTTTCAAGTTATTGGGCAATAAATTGATAAAAATTTACTTAGTTTTCCCAAGAAATTTAGTATTTTGTATTAAGAACATTTCAGCAGGGAAAATTCCTGTAGGAATCTCTGTTCCTCTGTATTAAAACCACCCAAATTTCTATTATGTTTAACTTTCCTAGACTTTATTTTCCTTCACTTAGTCAACATATATTAACTGAATTCTTACTTCATGTCAAGTATTGTGCTAAAGCTATAGCAATGAAAAAGATCAATACAGTCCCTGCTCTCAACATTTACTTTGAACTCCAAATTCTGTTCTTTCATGGACTAGATGTTATAAATTGTAAATGAATGAAAATGGTTTAGTGCCTCTTCATAGAGGAATTTTGCAGTTAGAATTCTGCCAGTTTTTCTTATGAGAGAATGAATGATGGCATTTAAATGAATAACTCAAGGCTGCTCATTATTTACTTTTCATAATTAATAGGCTTATTTCTATATATATTATAAAATTATTCTCAAGAACTTCATCATTTGTGAAAATTTAAACAAGTTTCTTATGTATTTGGACAGGAAATGTTATTTTTAAGACATGAGGAGAAAGATACTAATATTATCTAAATAGAATAAAGCAACTACCTGAATATCTTTATTTGCAAAACAAATCATTTTCACCTTCCTCTTACCTACCTACTATTCTGAGTAGGGCAAGTAGGAATCTTGCTTTTGTATTTCTGTTTCACAAATATAATTTGAGGTCTAATTTTCAAAAGATATTAAAGACCCAAGAATAGCGATGACAATAAGAAAAACAAAATTAAGCCTTCCTGGCTGCCAGGAAAATGCTCCTTAGGAAACCATATTTTATGACTATATTGTTTGTTTAGTTTCCGTTACCATTGTTACAAATTTTATTTCATGCCAGTAAATCATATTTCCTAAGTTTGCATGCACACAAGCACTATTTTTGATATCAGTTCTTGGCTATCTGGTTTCATAAATTCATGCATGAACAGCTAGGTGCTGCATTTCAACTGTTCATATGGTATATATGAAGTTAGGGATCTTGGACATTTATGTTTCAAGCTTGTAAAAGATATTTAATCTCATTAACCAGCATAAATCTCTACTTGAAAGGCCAGGTAATATTAGAGAAGAGTTTAATCATTTTCTAATGTAAGTTAATTTTCATTTTTTTGTTCAATCATCCAATAAGCCTAGAAATGAAGTATAGATTAGTGAAAACTCCAAATTCATATGGAAGAAAAAGTAAATAAATTACTTTCAACTTCTGGGATTCTTTTGGTAAACCTTTGTATAATCTCCTATGTGAGAGCATAGGACATTTAAAAGAAATAGTTTGTGTATGCATTTTTTCAAAACTGATGTCTCCAGCCTGAAATATAGCAAAATGTTGCTGAGTGAAGTTAATTTACACTAAATTAAACTGTAATTTAAAAAGCCTTTCCTACTTCAGTGTAAATCAATCACTAATGTGATAATTAAGAAAATTATACATGAAGTAGAAGACAATACAAGCTTGCTTATTTTCTAAAAAAAATTTTTGTCTTTTCCTTGTGAAACAATTGCAGTCTTTAAGAAAAAATAAATGTTAACATGTTCATGATTGAAAAAGTTCTATAATAAATAAGACATATTGGTAACTAGGAACCATACAGTTAATAAAACAGATACTCAAATTAGAGATTCAGTAAGAAATGATCCTTCTTGAAAAGGCATTATTTTCAGAAGAAGACAATTAGATTAATGGTCATTGGGATAGACAATTTAGATGATGTCCACATTATCTACAAAGGATTTCAGGCTTTTGTGAACCTAATCTTTGGTATCTAGAAGTTAAATGGAAAATATTTTAAATGTAAGTGTGGGATTATATAGAGAGGAGTCACTTGATTTATATATAGGCTATGGATTCTAGTTGAGCAGGCACGTAAATTAGCTTAAAGCAATACATTGGAAGAATCTGGAGTACATGATTATTAAAATTTCACTATAAGGCATCATGATGTAGCTGAGTTTGGCATAGAACTGGTACTTTGGATGTTATCCAGAATAATTGAACTATTGGAAGTATCTTGCTATTCTTGTTTCATGTATAACATGCTCCAGGTCATAGTTTAAGGACATTAAGACAATGCACCTTTGGAGTATGTCATCAATGTGACAGAGTTGGAATTTGCATGCACAGGTTTTGTCTTCTGAACATGACATTTATGTTATGTTGAGGTTAATATGCAATGACTGGTGTGATCACTTGGGTTAGTTCTTATTTTTATGACCATAATCTCTATGTCCATTTGTATGTGCATATGTGGCTTTCATGCTCAAAGGCTTGGGAAATCAAGCAAGCAAGGTGGAAGTTAGGAAGAGCTATGTAAATGATTAGCATTGGTGTAGGAAGTATTCTTTCTCAAGTGTGACCAATTTTGAGAAATGCTTGTAACATTATAACTCATGGCATGCATGTGTGTGCAAAAACATATGTATGCAATAGACACAGATTTCACAAAGTTTTACCTATATTTACCTTAATTAAATGAGATGCAAGATGCATTCTACATTCTATTTGGTTTCAGTGAGGAGTTCTTAATGTGGAGTGTGTAGATGGCTGTGAAGAGCTTGTTAATGCCTTGAAATTAATTGAGGAGATAGTCCATTTCTATCAGACTCTCCAATGGCATTCCCCCATATAATAAAAGCTAAAATATAGAGAGCTGTTTACATTAAGACACTTTTACATGTGTTTTATGTATTTTACATGTGTTATCTCATTTAAACCTCAAACAGTCTTTTATTAAAAAATTTATTAGTGGTTACCAGGTGTGGGAGGGAGGTTTGAAAAGGGGATTAATGTTGATAGAAAAATCACATTGATTAAGCATAGATTTTCACTGCCAATTATTATAATTGCTGTTAATAAGTTGTGCACCTGTATAAAATTGAATTGGCATAAGCTGTGTAAGAGATATATTTACAACAATGACGACAACAAAAACAGAAAAAAAAAAAATCAGTAACTGCTGAGGCTGCCTGTGTACAACCAAACACTTCATGGGTTTTGGTTCCTTGATTTGGAGGTTTAGGGTCATGCCATCATGTGACATCCCAGTTAAGTGGCCTCAAAACATATTTAGTGCTTCTGTTTTACTTCCTAGTTTGTTGTGTAGTCCCTGGGATGTCAAAAGCTTGCACATGACCATCCAAGGCACAACAATTGGTCTCTATTCACCTGAGAGAACAGAGGAAGGAGAGGAGTCAGGAATAGGAAGAAGATACAAAACGTGTGACTAACTGTCCTCCTTTGCCATGAAACCAGAACTGGATGGTGCCTGGCTACCATTACTGAACATTTTGATCAAAGATTCCATAGACGAATCCTGATCAAAAGGTGGAAAATATAGAAAAGAATATCAAATTCTCATGGACTCTAGACTTTCTGGAGCTATCAATGGTGGGTGAACCCCTGAAATTACTACTCTGAGATAATCTTTAAACCTTAAACAAAAAATATTCCCAGAAGTCATCTGAAAACTGAACATACATCGTCTGTCTTGAGAATTACGCTCTTTTAAGAACTATTTATGTGGGATTAAATTGAGAAGAGCAACTCGAAACATTAGATAAGAACCTTAGTGGTCAGTGAGCTTACATTGATGAGGGCTGAATAACTCAGGAACGGAGGGTAAGAATGGTTGCACAACTTAAAGAATGTTAGCAATGTCACTAAACCATATATGTGGAAACCATCGAGTTAGTGTATGTTTTACTGTGTGTATTCTCAACAACAACAGAATAAATAAAATTTAGGAAAGAATATTACTGCTTCCTACACAGTTAATAGATTTTACTGTTTACCCATGTGTCATGATTTGCAGCATGGGAAAAAACAACTGGTTTTCTATCAGACTCTCCAATGGCATTCCCCCATATAATAAAAGCTAAAATATAGAGAGCTGTTTACATTAAGACACTTTTACATGTGTTTTATGTATTTTACATGTGTTATCTCATTTAAACCTCAAAACAGTCTTTTTAAGTCGATATAAATCATATCCTAGTTTTCTAGTTGAAGAACCTGATGTTCTTTGGGAGAAAATAAGTTTCCCTTAGATACTGAGTTAGGAAGTGGCAAATGGTATGTTAATGCAGATGATTTGACTCCAGAACAAATGTTTTCAAGCCTACAAAACCCAGTAAATTCTCTCTCTCTCAACAAAAACATTTACTTAGCATATACTTTGCCATTCACTGAGAAAATAAAAGTAACTGAGACTGCCCTGATACCTCTCATAGACTGCTACCAGATAAATGGGAGAAGTCAAGGGTGAAAGATATTTCGAAATCATGACAAGAATCAGAAAGGCAGAAGCTAACATAAGATGACCATGAAAATAAGGCAACTCCTTCCTTTAGACAAGAAATCTTTTTATAAATCTCATGATGGAACAGGAAACTGTTAGTTTTTGGCAGCTCCAAAATTTGTAATGTAGGAATCTGCCATACCTTGCCCATCTTGGGATTTTTGGTATTAGAAGAGTAGATGGAATATCAAGTCACCATGGAGTGTAAACCCATAAATGTTCATAAGTTAGCTCTAGAGTTATTGTTCGTAGCAGACTAAGTGCTGGTTGTTGAAGCTCAGACCAAGATCTGCACCGTCATTGGTGGTATCTTGTTATAGAAAAAGTGCTCGGGTGATGGGGAGCTGGGATTCTTTACCATGAAAACAATTTTAGCAAAGGTCAGACTCTCCATGTCTAGATGTAACTCATGAAATTCATAATGTGCTGGCCAACTTCTATGATAAAATATACAATAAGGTTTCTGATTACAGCAAAACAGAGATGTATTTACACAGAGTAATTCAAGGCTAAATTGCTTATTATAATAGACAGTAGAACTCAACCTATTAGTCAAAGAATGTCTTTTCCTTTTCCTATTTTATGTAAGTTGAAATAGAAATATCTTCCCAATAGATAGTGGCTAACATCTGTTATAATTTTGTGGAGTATGTAGAATGTACAATCTCACAGTACTTGGTTCAAATTTGTGATCTCTGTTAAAATGTTTTGTGTGATTTTAAAGTATTAAGATTTTAAACATCCAAATAAGAATGTAGTTTGGGAATGCTGTAATAAGTGTCAGCCTCAGGACTTTGATGGGAGAAAATAGGCATGTTTCCTTGGAAGGTAGAGTCTTTCTTGTTCATCGTTTGTACTTTGAAAAAGTAACACATAGGGCCTCTTCACTGGTATTATCTATCCCGCCTAGATTAGAGATCACTTTATATATAAGTATATCTTATGTTTCCATATAAAAACTTTCTGATCAGGGTTTGTTTACACTCTTCTTCACTTCCCACAATAGGAGATCATTTGCTGCACCCTGATGGGGTTTACAAACTATCTGCTAATTCAAAGTTTTCTAAAATGGTGGTAAAGCCAGGCTTCAGAGAAGAACTATCAATGGCAATGTTATTTTCTAGCATTGACAATTGTGGTAAATCCTCCTCTATTTACAGATTTCTGAAGCACAGACAGGAAAAAGCAGATAGTTCCACAAAGCATTATGGTGTAGTTGGAAGAACAGCAATATGAGTCAAGGTTATGAGTTCTCTAATTGTTATTGCAACTATCTACCTGTGAGATCTTGTTTTAAAAAATGCTGTGCAACAATAAAATACATAAAAATCTTGTTCCACAAGCTACATTGGTGAGTAGTGACTGGGGTCTTAAAAGCTTTCAAGTGGCCATAGAAGATGCAGCGAATGATCTCCAATTGTAGGAAGTGAAGAAGAGTACAAACAAAATAAAACAAAAACAGCCAAGCACATTTGGAAGGAATCACCCCTAGGACATGATAGACCTTGAGACTAGAAGAACTAGATGGTACCTGGCTACCAGTGCCAACCACTTGGGAAAGGATCAAAACTGGAGATCCTGGATAGAGTGGGAGGAAAAACATGGAACAAAATCCAAAAACACAATAATGACCAGAATTACTGGTTGGATGGACTGTGGTGGAACCCCCAATACTATGGCCCTGGGATCCTGGGATACACTTCAGGCCTAGAATAAAATTCACTCCCAGGGGCTGGCTCTTAGCCCAATAGTAAATGACTAAGGCATTTGACTGCTAACCAGAAGGCTTGCGGTTCAAACCCACCAGCTACTCCTTGGAAGGACGGTTGGGCAATCTACTTCTGTAGTGATACTGCCTCAGAAACCTAAGGGGGGGTCACTATGAGTTGGATCCCACTCCATGGCAATAAGTTTGGTTTTGGTTTTTACACATAGACCACTCAACCCAGGGTGACACATCCACATACTCTATGGAGATGCATCCCTTGGAGCAATCAGGGCACCAAAGGGACAACATTAGCAGGGAGGAAACCCAGGCGTGCATAACTATGAGGGGCTGGGATGCCGGGGGAGGTGTTACTGGGCAGGGAGGGGAGGAGAGTGGGTTAGGGTTGGGGATGGTAATTGGGGAGTGAAACCAAATGTACACGAAATGTTGAATGTAAAATAAACTCTGCTCTGTAAACTTGCACCTAAATCACGCGCCCCCCCCCCAAAAAAAAATTCCATGCAGTTCTTTAGGGATTCAGTTTCTTTACCTGAAGGTGATACAGATCATCTTACATGCCCTTACTTTAAATTCTTTGAGACTATGGTCAATTCATTTACATTGTTAATGGATGTTTGAAAAGAAATGCTCAAGGTAGGCCAGGGAAAGCCTAACACTTGTCAAACTTCTCCATGAAGGTCTTCCCCCAGGCAGAGGGTGGTAATATCTCCTCCCGGAAATTTCTTTGCAGTCTCTTGTTTTATCTGAAATGTCATGCAAGCATTTCATTTTCACTCCTTAAGTTGCCCTTGTTTATTTTAATACAAAATGATGTTTATAATGATCAAACATTAGAAAAATACAAACATAAACACATTTGCTCTACATTTATCCTGTAAAGTTGAATACCTCCTGGTACACAGCATGTTAATAAATAAAATTCAAATCCAATGCTCACAGTGTTCTAATTGCATTTGGTGAGGGAACATATAAATATAAGTGGGGAAGATGTGTCCGTGGGGAGGACTGTTGGGAGATGAAATGCAGATGGTTGCTGGCAAACAAATCAAAGGAAGCAGCGGGGTCGTACAATTGCAAATAAAGGCAGGTGAGGAGGATGTTTAGTTCTGCCGACTTTACGACAGCTGGAGGGAAGCTTGGGTCATATCAAGCAAACCTCAAAATGATTCTCCACTGGGGCCCTGTGTGCCAAGTGTTTAAGGCATTGAAGTTTGAGTTTAATCTTTTCAAATTATTCCAATGAGGTTAAAAATGCTTTTTTGGAGATTGATGTATCAAAAAAGCATTTTATATAAAAATAATTTTGTAGACCCCCAACAATAATAGAAACATACATTTGATAGTTTCCTCAACGCAACAGCTCTAAGATTTTGGCAAAAAAGATAGCTAATATGTAAATGTACTAAAATATGAGATGTGGGATTCAACTTTAGTTAGTAGAATTTTACAGGAGTAGGAGTTGTCTTTTAGAAACTTTGTCAATCAAGAAAGGGTAGTGATATTAAGAACTCCTACTATTCAACAACAAAAAGACAAACAAATGAAATCAGTGGGCAAAGGATTTGAAGAGATATTTCTCCAAAGAAGATAAACAAGTGGCCAATAGGCACACGGAAATGCTCAACATCATTAGCCATTAAGAAGAAACAAAGCCAAACCACACTGAGTTACCATTTCAGACCTATTCTCATTGCTGTTGAGTCAGATCTGACTCATAACAACCCCTCCTTGGGTTTCTGAGGCAGTATGACTATGGAAGTAGATTGCCCAATCTTCCTTCGCAGGAGTGGCTGGTGGGTTTGAACCACCAGCCTTCTGGTTAGCAGTGCCTTAGACACTATACCACCAGAGCTCCCTCATACCTACCAGAATGCCTATTTTCAGAAAAACAGAAAATAACAGGTGGTGGCAAGGATGTGGAGAAATTGAGACCTTCACCTATTGCTGGTGGGAATATAAAATGGTGCAGATACTGTGGTAAAATTTTGGAGATCCCTTAAAAAGTCAAACACAGAATTGGTAAATGACCCAATAATTTCACTGCTAGATAAAACAAAACAAAAACAACAAAGAACAATCCATTGTGTTTTAGTCAATTCTGAGTCATAGCATAGGACAGAGTAGAACTGTACCCTAGGGCTTCCAAGGCTGTAAACCTTTAGAGAAGCAGATTGCCTCATGTTTCTCTCATGCAGGTGCTGGTGGGCTTGGGGTTTGCGGCCCAGTGCATCCACCACCATGCCACCAGAGCTCCTTACTACTAGATATGTGCTGAAAATAAGTCAAAGCAGGACTCAAGCAGATACTTGTACACTAATGGTTACTGCAGTACTACTTGCAATTGCAATAGCCAAAATCCGGAAACTTACCGAAAGGTGAACACTCAATTGTCTATCAATAGATGAAGAAATAAACATAATATGGTTTATACATAAGAGCTCTGGTGGTGTAGTGAGTTATGGTATTTGGCTGCTAAGCAAAAGGTCAGTGGCTTGAACCCACCACCCACTCCACAAAAGAAAGATGAGGTAGTCTGCTTCTGTAAAAACTTACAGCCTTGGGAACCTAATGGTAGTGAGTTGTTTGGTTTGGGATATTAGTCATAAGGAGAAATTAATGCTATAACGTGGAGGAAACTTTAAGATGACATGCTAAGGAAGGAAACAGACACGAAAGACAAATATTCAATGACCTCATAGGAAATAGCTGCCACAGGCAAAATCATAGAGGCAAAAGGTAGACTAGTGGGTCCAGGGACTGAAGGAAAAGGAGGATGGGGCATTATTGCCCAAGGGGTGCAAACATTTTTGTTTGAAGTGATGAAAAAGTTTTGGAAATAAATAGTGGTAATGATTTCAACACAAATGAAAAAGAAAATATAAAGAGGACTGAAATCCTATCCTGAAAATGACAAAGGACCTCCGAAGGAAAATGAAGGAGAAAAATAGGTCTTGGAATTTCCCCTGTATGTCAGAGATGAGTTACACAATGGCATAATATGAGGGCTCACCCAGAGTCGGGGTTTGTTCAATTTGGGGGTAAAAAGAACAAATGCTGAATTATGAACTGTCTTTAATTGTGCACATGTTACAATCTTCTCTCTTGTGATTTTAGTTATCCAGCTGCTGCAGGCAGGGAGTTAGGCCAATTGACCTTTTGGGTTTCTCTAAGTATGTTGTTTTTCTGAATCACTGTGTAATAGCTAGTAGACTTCCTCTAATCCCAGATCACTGCAGCAAAAAGAAATTGAAAATTAAGCTAAAAATCCAGTTTGCTACTGGACAAAGTACTGGATACTTTTCCCACTTGTGAGACTGTCTTTTTGCTTTTCACAGATCCATACCCACACTCTTCCGTAATGAGTACATTTGGGACTTCTTTCATTTTACAATTTGATTTATGAAAAAACGTGTGGGAATAAAATGCAACCTTGTTACCAATTAATCAATAGAAATTCAATTATTCTGACTTCATTCTTCAAATACCTATAAAGGAGCTGGACGAAGCCCGTGTAATTTTTGCACTCATGAATTTACCGAGTTTCTCAGTCGATTGAAAAATTATAAAGCCTAATATCCAGAAATCATTAAATATGCACTGAGGCATGTCTCATTCTTTTAGAAACCAACCTCTGTGATTGAAATGTGCATTTCTGTAGACTTATGGTTTGCCAGTGAATTAGGAATGCTTGGGATCTTAGTGTGTGCATGCAGTAAATAGTCTGAATATTCGATACAACAAATAGGGACAAAATTAATACTTTAAAAATAATGTGAAAACATTTGTAAAATTAATATATACACCTCATATGAAGTACAGTAAAACAGACATGGATCTTCCATCTTTCACCATATTCCTTCATAATTTATTTAGTACTTTAGCAGAACACCTTCTGTGTGATTTCCTTCATTGCTGAATGATGCTTAATTACTTTATTTAATGGGAAATACTACTTTACATAAAACTAAAGTGTTGTGAGAAGGCAGAGCAATGGAACCAAAGTGCAACATTAGCCCCTTATTTCGTGAACTCTAAGTTTAAGTGTTTGGGCATCAGGGATTTGAAAGACAGGTTATAGTGTTTTCCCAGATACAGCTACTTGCTCAAATTCAGCCTACGTTGTTTATCAGCCCCTTATATACAAATTCAGGGACAAATTAGCAGTGGCACAATAGCTCTCTGTCTGCTCATTAGTAGTATGCAATTCACAAAAGTCATATCTCGAAGTCAAGAGAGCTATTGGCCAAATGTTCTTTAGGGTGGATTGGAAAAGCTGAGAGAACCAAATACCTGCTTTCATTTTGGATAAGGCACATTTCAGAGGATGTGGAGACCAGATTGGATATGTGAAAATATATGTGAAATTCTGGTAACAGAATTTTCAACCTAGATGCTATTGCTGAGCACTACTCATGGAGTCTTGACACCTAGGCCAAAGATTTATTCCCATGAAACATTCTTTTCTCTTCTAACCTCCATGAAAAGTTCTCCAGAGAATCACAAACAAGAGCCTCGTGAAGATCCCAGAGTTGTGTAACCTTTAACGATATTTTTAGGAATCATTAAAAGGATGTTTTAAAAGGTTATTTTATCAGGAGATTCATGCCAGAACAAAGTTAGTTTTTCACTTTACTATGCAGAATAGAAGGCCAAATCTGTTTTACATCCGTATCTCTCAGGTTTTCATTTGTACATCCTTATTTGTTTGTTCCTTCTTGATCTCATCAACTCGGGATTTGCTGGACGCTGACCAGAGTTTTAGGAGCTCTGGTAGCATAGTGCCTAAGGCATTTGACTGCTAACCAGAAGGCTGGCAGTTCAAACTCACCAGCCACTCCTCGGAAGGAAGATGGGGCAATCTA